>NC_074715.1:49932585-50100085 GCF_947242115.1 Biomphalaria glabrata | reverse complement strand
ACGACCGCTGAACAAGGGCTAAAATTAAAGACAAAGTAAACTCTTTATGCAAAGAGATATAATATTTCTCAGAGGGTAGTCCAAATATTTTGATACCAATAAATAGTGGAAAAAAAAAGTTTGTTAATTAAAACACACACACACACACACACATATACATAATTATAATAATAATTTTATTTATAAAGCGCTGTTAACGAACAAAATGTAGGCTCAAGGCGCTGTAATAACATTACACAACAAACACAAACATGACAGCCAGAGTGACAAACTAATATAAAAAGTTTGAACCAGATAGGTCTTAATGTTCTTCTTAAAACTGGTGTAGCATGTTGTCTTAGATCAATGGGGAGTGGGTTCCACATGTATATATATATATAATTAACTCTCCTTTAATGGAGTTAATAATGGTCTATATTTCTTATTCTATTTTTTCTTATAATATTCATTATCAAAGGAGTCTTTTCAAGCTCTTCTACTGCAGTTCAGCCATGCACATAAAATATTTGTGTCTATGAGTTCAGCTAATGGTTTCTTAACACGACGGTGCGTAAAATGAATATGCACGTCTGTTTTACTTATCTTATCTTATACAATACAGACGTTACTTCAAACAAGATGATTACGTCCTACGCCTCATGCATTTAGTCATGCATATTAACCAATGACTTAAATTCTGTCAAGTCACTGGTTTTCCTGGCTACGAACAATTGAGTCGAATTCGGGAATGCTTGTTCAAAAATAACCTTTTATAAATGAATATATTTTCGAAAAAATTCTAGCAGTCAAACCAGGGTTTTCACTTTGTGATTAATTAACAAGCAGTAATTTTGTTTCTCAAATATATAAACTGTAGGATAACAATGAAAGCCGTTTTCGATATACCCGTAAAACCCCATTCCGTTGATCTGATGCAAAGACGTGCCGAAGAATAGTTCTATTATTTGTTCATTTTAATATGCTATCTAAAGTCCATTACATATACTAATTCTTCTGTTTCAATAAACCAGTACATTTTTCCTTTTCCGGGCAGATAAAATTTCAAAATACAAAAGAGGCAGTAAGTATTGGACAATATACATTTGTTTTCTCTTGCGCTCTCAAAATTACATAGCTCTAGTATTTTCTTTACTCGCATGGTCTGTCATTCCGACTATTAATTAATTAACTTAGGCGTAGGTACAGCTACAAACGTTAATAGAACGCTAAAAGTTACAACTATTAGAGATTTGACTTACCTAAGTTGGCAAGGGCGAATATATATACCAATTTTACAGTTGGTCTACTTTCAATGAAGGTCATCACTGACATTGTTGGACTCGATTGCTTGGTAAAAAAAAATATCTGCAATTAAGGATGAATTGTTTCATACAAGTTCTGAATCATAAATTGAACAATTTACTATTTCCAAATTTCTCTCGGGCAGCGGTTCTCAACCTTTTAAGCTCGGCGACCCCATTTTAGAATCTTCCACTCTGCCTCGACCCCCCCCCCCCCCACAGCAATAGAACAATAGACAAAAAACAATCCATATTTTCGATGGTCTTAGGCGACCCCCTGGAAAATCGGGGGGACGCGATCCACAGGTTGAGAACCCTTGCTCTAGGGCGTCAGTTTATTACGAAATATCTCACTAATCATTACATTTCAGTGCTGCTTTTGAAGTATCGACGCATTTTGTTTTTAGTTTAAAATGAGAAAAATTCAAAAGAAAACACTAAAATCCTATCATAATGCTTGCAGAAATAGTTTTCTTAATTGAAAACACCAATACTTAGTGGCTTACGTTTTCTGTTTTTTTAACATGTTGATCTCAAGACTCCAAACTATCCTCACAGTAGCTTGTAGTTAACACTTGTATTAGTTTTAAAAATTACAGAGGTTCGCTCAAATGAAAATTTAATTACGTCCTACGCGTATCCATGCGTTAATCTAGTCGTCTATGTTAGTTCCATCGTTTAAAATCTGCTAAGTTATTGGTTTTCCTGGCTGATTCACGCAACCCATTTCATTCTCTATAACAAGATATTCTTAATGTTAGCATATAAAGAGATCAAGAACACTGCACAACTGCTCTATATTTTAAATAAAGATATCATAAAACCTAGTATTTTATTTGAATAATGAAATGCACAAGTGACAATACTTTACCTAGTATTTCTTTAGAATGACTATATACTTGTTTTTTTGTTTCACGCACTGTTAATACTAAGTATATGTATACATATTGCAAACAACAATGACCTATATGTAGACTTGTTTCAGATAAACAGTTGTTCTTAATAAAGTCTCACTTTTCTAGGAACTTGTTCACGATAACTTATCAGTTCTGCGTTTCACGTATCACAATTTCATCTCCAGACGTTTAGGATTGTGTAACATTCAGACAAGTGAATTCAGAGTTGCGGAATTATCTCATAATCATAAAAAAAATCTGCTTCAGATGTTATGAATATACACATTAAGCATTCCTACACACATACAATTGTTTGCGTTGAAAATAATTAAATACCATTTTTAGACAAACATTATTACAAAGACAAGAGTTGTTTTTTTTTTTAGTGAAACTCAAAGGCAGAATTTTAAAAAAAGAAGTTAAAATCAATTTGGAAAAATTACTAGATGTGGAGGTTATGTAGATTGAAAAAAGCAAACTATTCATTAAGTTATTCAATTTGTATTGTTTATTTCGACCTAATCTAGGATATTTATAAGTATTTTATTTCTGCAAGTAATTCTTCATTAGTTTGAGGTGCTATAACTTTCTTTCACCAGTTTCCGCAATTACGGGTATTGCATAATGCCCTATTTTTTTTATCGCGCGTAGAATTAGGGTTTTCCACATTGAATGACACCCCATATAATGTCTATATATTTCAGGAGATTTGTATGAGTTTTCAAAAGACGGGCAGACAGACAGACCTCACAAACCTAATAGCTGCTATTACCATATTAGGGGGCAGCAAAAAAAGAATATTGGCAGCTGTCTCCTCCTCCATCTCCCACAGCCGCTCTTCTTTTTGATACCCAGTCATGCAAAAGCATCTTTATCAACACAGTACATGCAATAACATCTTAATCAACACAGTACATGCAATAACATCTTAATCAACACAGTACATGCAATAACATCTTTATCAACACAGTACATGCAATAACATCTTAATCAACACAGTACATGCAATAACATCTTAATCAACACAGTACATGCAATAGCATCTTAATCAACACAGTACATGCAATAGCATCTTAATCAACACAGTACATGCAATAGCATCTTAATCAACACAGTACATGCAATAGCATCTTAATCAACACAGTACATGCAATAGCATCTTAATCAACACAGTACATGCAATAGCATCTTAATCAACACAGTACATACAATAGCATCTTAATCAACACAGCACATGCAATAGCATCTTAATCAACACAGTACATGCAATAGCATCTTAATCAACACAGTACATGCAACAGCATCTTAATCAACACAGTACATGCAATAGCATCTTAATCAACACAGTACATGCAATAGCATCTTTATCAACACAGTGCATGCAATAGCATCTTAATCAACACAGTACATGCAATAGCATCTTTATCAACACAGTACATGCAATAGCATCTTAATCAACACAGTACATGCAATAGATTAGTCAATACACACACATTCTATAACACACATCTCTGATCACTGAAAGGTATTGAATTGAGCGTTTTGTCCCAATCATTTTGTATTGCAATCATCCCATTGGCTACATAATCCAATAATAAATACAACAATGTCTTGTCTTTTTATGTCTTGTAAAACTCTGTTGGTATGCGACGATTAAGTTAGTTTCGTTGGTCAGATCACATGACCTGGGTGAGATTGTGTATTGATTAGTGGGACAGATATTTTATGTAAAGAATTAAAAAAAACAAATTGTGACTCTCCTGTATCAAAGAACTCCGGCATTACCATCTTCGTTACATATTTAATGTAGTTCCTAATGCAGTCTGTCACTCGAAGGCAAAGATAAGAAGGGAATGAGAATTTATAATGCTTGAACCGATTCAAGTTAGCGAAGTAAAATAACAGAAAGACTTAGTTTCAGCTTCACCTCACCTTGACGTATCTTTAGTGTGTTGAACCGTTGGGGCACTACACGTGATCTGTCGACCGTGTTTCTCCTTTCCTCTGTCTTTTGCTTTGAATAGAATCTCTTTTATTGACAGGCCAGTCCGTTCTTTGATGATGGTTTCCCATCCTTAATAGTGCTTAGTAATTGTCTGTAGCATTTACTGTCAAAGGGTTGAGCTTTTCTTTCAATGACCATTGGCCATACAAATGTTGAAATAGCGTTTACATTTATTTGAAACAGAAAACAAAAAGAACTTCATACACACCATGGACTGACCCGAACTCGAATGCAAGATTTATCTTTTCACTTCTGAAAAATTAAAATTTCAGTCTGGAAAAAGATTAAGTGCGGAAAGAAATAAACGGCCTACAAAGTAAATGTGCACTTGTGTGTGTGTGTTTGCTTGTGTGTATCTCAGAAGAACATAGCGTGGACGAGAGGCCAAGTGCGCTTGAGCTTGGCTACCTAGAAGGGGGCTCGAGGTTCGACATCCGATTCGGGTAGAGTTATGTTAACTGAGCGCCTAAAGGCAGCACGGAAAACCAACACCTAGATACCCCCTCCCCCCCCCCCCACTGGTCCACAAATGAGATTGGACAAAAAGCGATCTGAGCATGCTATAAGCATGAAAGTAGCGCTATATAAAAGCTATAATAATAATAATAATAATAATAATAAAAATAGCAGTCTCATCCAGTTAATCATCTTAAAGAATTAGTGTTTTACTCAGACACTGTAGCATTATTTTCTGCTGAGTTTATTTTTTGAACTGGATCTCGTACGTTACGACTAAACATTTATTGATTCACTTTTTTAAAAAGTTTTATCTAAAAAATATACCGGGGAAAAATGTTTCCTCTCATCGTAATTTCCTTAGCGCTCTGTTTTAGGCTTAGCTCTAGAGCTGCTGAATCTGGCTAGATTGAAACAGTCATCTGTGACAAGTGCTGTGACATTTTCGAGGATTGAAATCTATTGGTATATAGACTGATCGTTCACGGCACCGCATGCTGTGGTGCAGTTGGTAATTGCTCTAATTTAACAGTTCCTAGAACTTGAATCGATGTAACCGCCAATAGCTGAATTTTTTTTCGAACCGTTGTTATATGAATGTTTGTGTGTGTGCCAAGGAAATGATTTTCTTATTGTAAAGATATAAATTTATATTGTAAATTAACATCTTGTAATTGTAAGTTGTTTTTTTTTTAACTAATGTGATAATAATGCAGCCTTATAATCATACAATCTGATAAGCAAACAATGTATACTTTTTAATACATGCAAAGGTTATTAGTACAAAAATTTCAGCAACCACTTTTTTTCAATCACACAGTCTTATAATCATGCAGTCTTATAATCATACAGTCTTTTAATCATGCAGTCTTATAATCATACAGTCTTATAATCATACAGTCTTATAATCATACAGTCTTTTAATCATGCAGTCTTATAATCATACAGTCTTATAATCATGCAGTCTTATAATGATGCAGTCTTATAATCATACAGTCTTATAATCATGCAGTCTTATAATCATGCAGTCTTATAATCATACAGTCTTTTAATCATGCAGTCTTATAATCATGCAGTCTTATAATCATACAGTCTTTTAATCATGCAGTCTTATAATCATACAGTCTTTTAATCATGCAGTCTTATAATCATGCAGTCTTTTAATCATGCAGTCTTATAATCATGCAGTCTTATAATCATGCAGGCTTATAATCATACAGTCTTTTAATCATGCAGTCTTATAATCATGCAGTCTTATAATCATGCAGTCTTATAATCATACAGTCTTTTAATCATGCAGTCTTATAATCATGCAGTCTTATAATCATGCAGTCTTTTAATCATGCAGTCTTATAATCATGCAGTCTTATAATCATACAGTCTTATAATTATACAGTCTTATAATCATACAGTCTTATAATCATGCAGTCTTATAATCATACAGTCTTATAATCATACAGTCTTTTAATTATACAGTCTTATAATCATGCAGTCTTATAATCATACAGTCTTATAATTATACAGTCTTATAATCATGCAGTCTTATAATCATACAGTCTTTTAATCATGCAGTCTTATAATCATGCAGTCTTATAATCATACAGTCTTATAATCATACAGTCTTATAATCATACAGTCTTATAATCATGCAGTCTTATAATGATGCAGTCTTATAATCATACAGTCTTATAATCATGCAGTCTTATAATCATGCAGTCTTATAATCATACAGTCTTATAATCATACAGTCTTTTAATTATACAGTCTTTTAATTATACAGTCTTATAATCATGCAGTCTTTTAATCATGCAGTCTTATAATCATACAGTCTTATAATCATACAGTCTTATAATCATGCAGTCTTATAATCATGCAGTCTTATAATCATACAGTATTATAATCATACAGTCTTTTAATCATGCAGTCTTATAATCATGCAGTCTTATAATCATGCAGTCTTTTAATCATGCAGTCTTATAATCATGCAGTCTTATAATCATGCAGTCTTTTAATCATGCAGTCTTATAATCATGCAGTCTTATAATCATGCAGTCTTTTAATCATGCAGTCTTTTAATCATGCAGTCTTATAATCATGCAGTCTTATAATCATACAGTCTTTTAATTATACAGTCTTATAATCATGCAGTCTTATAATCATAGTCTTATAATCATACAGTCTTTTAATTATACGTTCTTTCAATCATATAAACTTATAATTAATTATACAATCTTATAAAATACCATATTTTTGACATACTCTATTATAATCCCACAGTGGTATAATTGTTCAGCCTGTAATGGATAGTATGATTTAAGGGCAGGGGAAACACTCAAAAATGATAGATTTGGAAAAAAAAATCGATTTTTAGTTTTTACATGTTTCAAATAGTTCAACATGTTTTGCACGTATTTTACTTAATGATAACATTGAAAAATAATATTTAATATGTAAAAAATGCATTTAATAATGGTCACCTTTTCATAATAAGAGCTGAAAATGACCAAAATACCCATTGTTTTTACTTGATTTTCGTAAACAATAATTAAAGGGAGCCCGCCATGTTTGGCCTCATTGGAAAGCTTGTCCTTTTTTCTCTAAGGTCAGACTATAAAAAGACATCCAATGAAAAATAATTATTTAAGTCTGAACATTCTTCCCTCCTATATAAATGCGTTTCTTGGCTATAAAAAGAACTGCCAAGACCTACATATCTTCTGTTTACAAACACGAATAATACGATTGGTTCAAAATGATCACATGATGTTTTTTTTCTTATACCATTGGTTGTCAATGGACGCTTTACCACAGCTGAAATGAACACATTAGCCCTTTGTAGATTAGATTCTATAACTTTGCTTAATTCATTTTAAATTTTTAGATCTAATAATTTCTCAGATCAAATAATGTTTTAAAAGGATCATGTGAATTTCGTAGATCTACATATTAACATTGGTTCAAACAAGGAAATTACGCTGGCAATAGATCCAAAAGAGTCTCAAGTCCGAGTCTAGAATTAGAATTAGAATAGAATAGTCTAGAGCAGATGATACTAGATCTACTTGTCTTGATCTAGATAGTAGATCTATTCTAACACTTTAACAGAATGATAATCTAACTAATCTAAGCATTGGAAGTTCAAGATGAAAGCAACAATCTAGAAGTAGACATATTATAGAGATCTAGATCTAGACTTATTCTAGAGGATCTAGATCTAGAACTAAACAATATGGATTTAGACTTAAACTAGGACTATACTGGGCTACTGGGTATAAAGTGTAAATGTAATGTAATGTAAATCTAGTTCTCAATTGAGATTTATATATCTTAGACTCTAATTAAGTTAATATAACTATTCTAAATCTAATGTAGATATAGATCTAATAGGACTGAATATATATAACTTTACATAATATCTTACTTAGATAAAAATCAACAGTATATAGTATATATACGGTTATACTACTATATTATCTATAGTATATACTGTAGTTCTGGAGTCTAGTCAATCTAGATCTAGAGAACCTAATCTAGTTATAATAAATAAATCTATAAAGATATCTATTAAGTTGTTGCACACAAAGATAAAAGACATACATTTTAAAAAAAAAACATTTGCTGTAGATGTAAATAATGATTGAGGCACAAGACTAACCGAATTCAATTCTTTATTTTTTTAAAGCTTCACATTTCTATTGACTTCATCAGTCAATTGTTAATTTATTGTTCTACTGATATAAATTTACAGCACTTTCCATAAGGATTCTTATTGAAATTATAAGAGGAATGTTTCGCAGAAATATTTAGATGGTTACGTCGACGACAACTTGTCGTTTATTGAACCACACCAGATTTCGCAAACATATTTCGCAACATATTTGACTGAACTATGTGACTTACAGATTCAAACCTTCTTTGCAGTCTATAGAAAGATTGCAAAACAAAAGAAAATAAAAGTTTAAATAATTGAAGCAAAGTACAAATTCATTGTGTCGAAAAGGTTGTCTTTCGGCTCAGCGAAGCTCAGCTTTCAAAATAAGTTCTTGGTCTTTTTTATTTAGCAGTACTTTGGGTAACTTTGAAAACATCAGAACGATACTTTGTAAGGCTTGAAAATAATGAAGATAAAATAAAGCTCTCAAGCTCTTAGTAGTGTTTATATTAAGTGTTTATGGATCATCAGTGCAAGACATTAATTATGAAAACATAATTGTTCATTGTTATTAACTTTACTATAAGGCTGGACAATTTTTTTTATTCTATAAGATACCTTATTAATTGTTTTTATATAATATCTAATAATATTGCATTTCATTTCAATACATATATTATACCTTTATAAGAAAAAGAAAAAAAGTCATTCCATTAATTTCATTAAAAAATGTAAGTTTTATGTACTTCATTGACAAAGTTTTTACTTTATAACTTTTTTAGTTTTCATTGAACATGAATGAATTTTTCACATATTATAACCCTAATATGTCTTAAAAATAATAGCTATAGTTTTTTAAATTTATTATTATAGTTTTTGAGATATTTTGAATTTTCTTAGTTTTTTTATGTTTTCTCAAAATCGCGTTTTTTCATACTATTTTTACTAAAAACTTTTTTATTTATTGCTCTATTCAAATGATTTTTTCTACACTTATTTAGTTTATATATTACAATAGAAGTATTAGATCACTTTTTTGATAATTGGGGTTATGTTCAAAATTTTTGCACTTTTCTTGTTAAAAAACACTTGTCTGTATAGACAGGGCAGGAAAAAAATAAAAAAAAAAAATATTCAAAAATTAAAAAATGTAATCTGATACTTCAATAGCAATTATATTTGCCTATATTCCTGCAAATTTTCAAAAGAAAATAATAAGAAATGCACAAGTAGATAGCTTTTTTATAAGAGTATGTTTACAAAACAAAATGGCCGCCGTTGCCATAGCAACAACATTTTCAAACTTTTTTTTCTAGATTTTTGATAGGGTACTCATATATAACATTCCTGTATAATATCATTAGATTTGAAGCACAAATAAAAAATTTGGTCTCTAAGTGTTTCCCCTACCCTTAAAAAGTTTTTATTATAAAATATTTTAGCAATCAATCTTTTCTATAAATAATCATGCCAACAAATAACTTAATTCATAAACAATTGCATCAATAAAACATGTTATCACTAAACAGTGTTATCACCATACAATTGGATCAACATTCTTAACAACAATCAATGTTATCAACAAATTGTCTTATCAACAGTCTTATCAACAAACAATATTATCAACAAATAATGTTCCCAACAAACAATATTATCAACAACTAATGTTCCCAACAAACAATGTTATAAGCTAAAAGTTTTATCAACAAACAGTGTTATCAAGAAACAGTGTTATTGTCACAACATCAGATGGTATGACGTCACGATGTGTTGTGATGCCGGGGATTTTACTTGAATTCAATAGTTAACAAAAAATGAAGATCTAGAATCACAATTGACAATTCTTTGATAAAACAAAACTCTGGAACTTTATTTAAATACAACGTAAGTACAGCTTATGTACAGATTATAAATCAATGAGCATATTACAAAGGCTTCTCAAATAGAGCTCTTAGAAACACGACTGTCTACAAAGGCATTATTTTATCGACTCCCTTTACCTTCTTACTACCGCCAATTCTCTGGCGCTAACTCTTTTCAAAAATGTCTTTGTTTAAATTCAAATCAACCAATAGATTTCAAACATACTAATTACGTCCCTTGGGTAAATCCTGACTTGAATGTCAAGTGTCTAAATTTGAGGATTAAATCCCGAGACTCATGTCGAGGGCTTATATTACTTTCAAAAGTGAAATGTACAAACAATTCTATAATGTAATCTGTGACAGTTATCAACTAAGAGTCTAATCATCTAACAGTGTTATCAACAAACAATGTTATCAACAAACATTGTTATCAACAAAGAATTTTACTTGGGGATGTAACCCAAACTAACTAACCCAATGTGTAAACAGTCGCTAGAATCAACCAGAAGCGAATCTGAAATTTTTAAATTCGAAAAACGTCTTCTTTCTTCCGGGAACAACGTACAAAGTAATCGAAGTATTTCAAACAGCTTGTTAGCTGTCCAGTTCGATTAAGGGTTCTTCATAAAGTGACACCAGTTTTTTTGTCTCTATCAAGATACTTCATAATTCGGCCCTTACTTTTTACAATAAAGTATATATCCGGCTATATCCGCTTATTCTGTCTTTTCATTGCATTGCATTCATTCAGACGCCTTGTCTTATTGTCAGTGTATTGAAACGCATAGTGATATAAAAGAACAGAGGGGTACAAGCTCTTCTCTAGCTAATCTTTTTAAACTTTATATTTTTAAATGATTATTTTTAACGTTTCAAAAATAATGTTCACATAGATTGTCCTCCAGACCTCCTTGTATTATTTGATTTCAAAAAGCATTGTCCAGAATAGACACTAATTAAAGATAGACTAGAATCTGATACCTGTCTGGATCATATAACGAAACATCGCTATGGCAACGAAGCAGTGCTAAATTGACTTCAGTGCTTCTCAAGCCAATGTAGCTCAACTCAGAAAGCTATATTCCACTCTATAGTAACTAAGATTAACGCAATACGTTTAATATTCATATGTTGTAAACGGATGTTTTATGTCCATATAATAACAAGGCATCGGTTGTCTCTGAATTGCTTGGTCTAGGTCTGTGTATCTTAAACAAGGTTCTTTAGTCTTAGCACTTGTTTTTGTCAAGACCAAATTCCCGTGATAAGATTTTCAATAAGCAAAATATAAAAAAAGCTTTTAAAAAAAATTAAAGGGAAAAAGCTCTGTCCTTTAAACTACATGCATCCAATGAGTTATTTCCCTTATTTGATATCAAAACAAAATAATTAATTACCAATAATTAATGGACTAATTGAGTATTTCTGTTTATTGATTCAAGTTTTGTTAGTTACAATAAATAGTATCGACGTGATCGGAGAATGCGTGAAGAAATGCAATGAAATTAAAAAAAAAATATACCGAATACAGTTTGCTGCGGTATTATTGCCAATGCTTGCTAGCCTTCTCTTTTGATATAATATGCTCTATATCCTCTCAACTACTCTAAAAGTTTCTTCTGTCTGCTTCTGACAACTTTCAGATCCTCAATCTTTGAACTATCAAAGCTTAAAAAAGTTTCTCACTCTGTTGGTTAATGATAATAAGCTAATTATTATAATCAATTGTATCCACAATGTGAAAAAGTAAAGTTCCCCTTTCAAATCTTGTTGTCTACAAGACAGATGATGTAAAAGCTATCTGTTTCTGTTTATCAAGGGTGTCATCTGACCAATACAACGACCAAAAGTAAAGCTTTCCTTTCAGACCCTGCAATCCATGGGGCGGATGAGGTTAAGGTCATCCGTTACCAACGGTTAACGAGCAAGGTGTGCGTGGCCAGAACAACTACCAACCACCTATAATTTTCTCCAACTTAAGTCAGACACCCATTAGAGTTGGGTGCACTCTAAAAATCCAAAAATTCAAAATACCAGTCATACCGAGATTTGAACCCAGGACCCCAGGTTCGAAAGTCAAGCGCTTAACCCCTCAGCCACTTCGCCCCCAAATACGAGATCTAGATCAAAATAAATGGTCAGAAATCTGCCTGTGTAGTGAGTGTAGCGGAGAAACACAAAGGAGTTGTGGTAAGAACCCCGTGTTTAGAGTCAAGAAATGAGATAGTGTACATCTTCTTTGTCTACTTATGAAAAACAAAAAATCCCGAAGTTCAAATTCTCAGTCTTCACCGAGTCCTAAAGAGAGCACTAAATTGATCCTCTGCTTTTTACTATATATATAGCTTATCAAGACTTCCTTAATTCTTTCTCTCCTAATCGACGATACCATCGGTTTATTTCAACACATTAAGGTTAGGCTGCCTGGTCGTGCGGTTTGCACGCTGGACTGTCGTTCAGATTCATCGATGGTCCCGGGTTCACGCCCTGCCCGTTCCCATCCCCCGTCGTCCTACGGGAGGCTTGGACTAGGAAGTAATTATCTTCAACTCTGAAGGAACATCCGAAACTTATAAAACAATGTTTAATTTTATAAACTTGACTTGGTATAATAAAAAAAAAGAGCACGCATTTCCCCTTTAACTCTATACCAAATACAACATTTTCTGATAACAAACAACAAAGCGATTGAAGCCCAATCACAACAGGGGTAGTCAAATAGTAATGATCAAAATGAAGAATTCCATCTAAATGTGGACAAATAATAACGGAGAGAAAGAGTTAAGTTCCGTATTCTGTACGCCGGATACAGCAAGAACTCCATTTATGAAATTCCTCCACAGATTTGATGATCTCTAAACTCTATTCCTTTAACGACAATAAAAACAAAGTCGCAATCAAAATGCTGTTGTTGTTTTTTTTTTCCAGTTTCCCTTCACATTTCTATTCTTATCGACCCTTTACGACATTTCGTTTTCTGTTCACTTCTAACAGTGTTTATGGTCGGCCAATTAATGGTTTTGTAGTTAACATTTATTCTTACAATTAAGCCCGATGGTAGAATTACAGAAAGAGTGTTGTGGTCCAAGCTCAGGCGTATAAATGGTGCCCAGTGGCCAGTGTTTACGATTGTGTAATTTACGAACGATTGCTTTAGGGGTTTTTATTTGTTTCGGCCGTAATGTCTGTAATAAAGACACCATGGCTGAAACAGGATATTATCTGGTTGTGGCGGAAATAATGCTGTTTTTATTAATTAAGGTAATGAGAAACAACATTGCTGCTATTTATAACAAGAGAGTCCACCCATGGGTCGTATGATTGGTAAATCAAAACAAATTAATTCCATTTATCTTATTCATGGTAAACCAGTAACACAGACTTAATCTTATCTTATCTTATATAATACAGACGTTACTTCAAAAAAGAAGATGATTACGTCCTACGCGTCATGCATTTAGTCATGCATATTAACCAATGACTTAAATTCTGCCAAGTCACTGGTTTTCCTGGCTAGCTCAGGCAACCCATTCCATGCTCTAATAGCACTAGGGAAGAAGGAGTATTTGTACAAATTTGTCCTAGCATATGGGACGAGGAATGTGCCTTTATCTTTGTGTCTTTCAGAGTATTTTATTAAATTTTGTTTTTGTATTTGAAGATTATGGTTCAGTGTTTTATGTATGATTGCTACTTTACTTTTGAGCCTTCTGTCCTGAAGGCTTTCTAAATTTAGTGATTTTACTAAAGGTGTTACTCTAGTCAAATGTGAATATTCGTTTGTTATGAATCTCACTGCTCTATTTTGTGTCTGTTCCAGTTTCTTAATGTTTTCTTGAGTTGAGGGGTCCCAAACGGAGGATGCATATTCTATTATTGGCCTAACCAAGGTTAAGTAACATTTTAGTTTTATGTTCTTATTTGATTTATGGAAATTTCTTTTAATAAATCCTAATGCTTTGTTTGATTTTTTTGTAGTTTCATCAATATGTGGATTCCATGATAGTTTTTCATTTATTATAACACCTAGGTATTTTGCGTTTTTAGTCTGTGATACTGGTTTGCCATGAATAAGATAAGTGGAATTAATTTGTTTTAGTTTTTTTGTTACTCTTAACAACTGACATTTTTCTGGGTGGAAAGACATGCTCCAATTTGATTCCCATTTCTGTAATTCATCTAATTCTCTTTGTAAAATATCTGTGTCTTGTGTTGTTTTTATTGTTCTATATATTATGCAATCGTCTGCAAATAATCTGACTTTTGTTCCTGAACTAATGCAATTTGGTAAATCATTTATGTAAATTAAAAATAGTAGTGGACCCAAGACTGTACCTTGAGGTACACCTGAGTTTACTGTTATCGGTGTTGATTTAGAGCCATTTATTATTACAGTTTGTTCTCTCCCTATCAGAAAGTCTTTAATCCACTGATGCAGTGGACCATTAATGCCGAAATATTTTAATTTTTTAAGCAAACTATGGTGGTGAACTTTGTCAAAAGCCTTAGAAAAATCTAGTAAGATAGCATCTATTTGTTCACTATTATCTAAACCTTTTGAAAAATCATCAATTAGTCCTATTAGTTGTGTTTCACATGATCTATATTTCCTAAAGCCATGTTGGTATGGTGTGAGGACATTATGTTTGTCTAAGTGGTTTATGATGTTGCTACATATTATGTGTTCTAGGATTTTACATGTGATGCTGGTAAGTGATACTGGTCTGTAGTTCCCTGGGTCAGATTTTTCTCCTTTTTTAAATAGGGGGTTGACATTAGCTTCTTTCCAGTCCTTTGGTACTCTGCCCTGGTTAAGTGAAGCCTGAAAGAGTATTTTGAACACTGGGGCTAGCTAATTACTTAGTTCTTTGAGTAATCTAGCTGGAATACCATCAGGTCCAGAAGCTTTATTTGGTTTGGTGTTGGCTAATAGTTTTTGAATTCCATTTTCTTGTACTACTATATCTTCTATGTTGTCTACTTGGTTCAAATTCAGTAATATGTCTTTGTCTCCTGGGGCTGAGAATGCTGATGCAAAGTATTTGTTTAGAATGTTTGCTTTAGTTTCATTATCATTATGTATTATGTTATGTTCATCTTTTAATGGCGCTACGCCTGTTGTTTCCATTTTCTTATACTTAATGTATGACCATAGGTTTTTGTTGTTATCTTTAGATATTACATTGTTTATGTATTCACTCTGCAGCTGTCTGCTTACTTTTTGGGTTAAGTGTTTAATTTTTATATACTTTTTGTAAACTCTTTCTGCATTAGTTTCTTTAAATTTTCTATAGAGGTTTTCCTTCTGTTTACAAAGCTTCTTTAGTCTATTATTAAACCAGCATTTATTTATTTTGTTTAATGTGTACTTAGTTGGTATATGATTTTCTATTATGCTTTTAAGATGGTTTTTAATGAAATTCCAGAGGTCATCGACTGGTTGGTTAATGTCTTTTTCTAATAAGAATGTTTGTTGAAAGTTTAGTGCAGCTTGGTGTAGTTGTGTTAGGTTACATTTATTCCAGAGTAAGATTTTTCTTTTGGGTTTTGTATTGGCTACTGCTTTTATCTGACTGTGTATTTTTATGATCTCATGGTCTGATAGACCAGGGATAATTTCATAATCAACTACTAATCCAGGTCTGTTGGTTAAGAAGAGATCTAATGTGTTGTTTAATCTAGTTGGCTTTTTAATGATTTGATCTAAACTTAGGTTGTGTAAAGTTTCTATGAAAAGCTCATTTATATCCTTAAGGTTTTGGTGTTTATCTATGGTTAGTGTTTTCCAATTTATATCAGGTAGGTTGAAATCACCCATAATCCAAAAAACTGCATTTTTATTTGTCTCTTTAAGTGTAGTAATCTGATTACATAGTTCCTGCATGTATTCTAAACTAGAATTTGGTGGTCTGTAAATGCTGCCTATTATTAGGGATGTTGAGGTGGTATTAATTTTACAAAATGTTGATTCTACATTTTTTGAGTTAGGTAAGGTAATTTCTTCTGCTATAAGAGTGTTTTTTATTGCTAAAAGAACTCCTCCATGATTATCAGCCCTATCTTTTCTAAAAATTTCATAATTACTATTGAAAATTTCTGCATTATAAATTTCAGGATGCAGCCAAGTTTCTGTTCCTGACTTAAAACTTAAAGACTTAAGACTTAAAACGCAAAATACCTAGGTGTTATAATAATTGAAAAACAGTCATGGAATCCACATATTGATGAAACTATAAAAAAATCAAAGCATTAGGGTTTATTAGAAGAAATTTCTATAAATCAAATAAGAACATAAAACTAAAATGTTATTTAACCTTGGTTAGACCAATAATAGAATATGCATCCTCCGTTTGGGACCCCTCAACTCAAGAAAACATAAAAAAAACTGGAACAGACACAAAATAGAGCAGTGAGATTCATAACAAACGAATATTCACATTTGACTAGAGTAATACCTTTAGTAGAATCACTAAATTTAGAAAGCCTTCAGGACAGAAGGCTCAAAAGTAAAGTAGCAATTATACATAAAACACTGAACCATAATTTTCAAATACAAAAACAAAATGTAATAAAATAATCACAAAGATAAATGCACATTCCTCATCCCATATGCTAGGACAAATTCGTACAAATGCTCCTTCTTCCCTAGTGCTATTAGAGCATGGAATGAGTTGCCTGAGCTAGCCAGGAAAGCCATTGACTTGGCACAATTTAAGTCATTGGTTAACATGCATGACTAGATGCATGACGCGTATGACGTAATCATCTTCTTTTTTGAAGTAACGTCTGTATTTTATTAGATAAGAAGATAAACATTTCAGACAATAATTATTTTCAACAAGAATATCAGAAGCTTTGAAGAACGACTACCAACTACCAACTATCCTCTCTCCACCCATACAAAGTAGAAGTAATATGTCAACTGCAGGACTTTTCAGTAGAATTACTAATGTAGTAAATTTTAATTTCCCCACATAAACCATCCCCGCTTTTTTTCCCCACACCATACACACACACACAATTAGGAAAAAAACGTCCCGAGTTCCATAAATTTTCTAGGTTACTATGCCAAGCCAACATACAGAATAGAAAAATTAGCGGAAGTTAAGGAATTTAGCCCACTAAAAGTTTTCATAAATATTGTTTTATAATCTTTTCTTCCGTTTATTCGAGTATTCCACAATTTTTCATATTCGTTTAAAAAAAGACCGTGTACGTCATTTCCGGGTAATAAACTCCGCGGAGCTATTACAGAACTAAAAAAAAACGGAACAGATAGTCGCGGCGCCTGTAGTACGCCGGGCAATTACTTTTGGCGTGATTGACACGTTGTGATACAAAATTTGGTCGTATGGTCACGTTAGCGTATGGACTAGAGTGTAGAAGCGTGGGCTGATATGCAGCTATAGATAGGTCATGCTGCTTGTTTGAAATGTATAGTCCTACATTTCGTCTGTCGCCAGTAATTGAGCGTCGTTATTGAAGAGGAAATGTAGAGGTTCGATTACTGATTGTATACACGTGTTCTTACTTAGAGATTCGATTACTATTGTATACACGTGTTCTTACTTAGAGATTCGATTACTGATTGTATACACGTGTTCTTACTTAGAGCTTAGATTACTGATTGTATAGACGTGTTCTTACTTAGAGATTCGATTACTGATTGTATACACGTGTTCTTACTTAGAGATTCGATTACTGATTGTATACACGTGTTATTTCTTAGTGATTCGATTACTGATTGTATACACGTGTTCTTACTTAGAGATTCGATTACTGATTGTATACACGTGTTCTTACTTAGAGCTTAGATTACTGATTGTATAGACGTGTTCTTACTTAGAGATTCGATTACTATTGTATACACGTGTTCTTACTTAGAGATTCGATTACTGATTGTATACACGTGTTCTTACTTAGAGATTCGATTACTGATTGTATACACGTGTTCTTACTTAGAGATTCGATTACTGATTGTATACACGTGTTCTTACTTAGAGATTCGATTACTGATTGAATACACGTGTTCTTACTTAGAGATTCGATTACTGATTGTATACACGTGTTCTTACTTAGAGCTTAGATTACTGATTGTATAGACGTGTTCTTACTTAGAGATTCGATTACTGATTGTATACACGTGTTCTTACTTAGAGATTCGATTACTGATTGTATACACGTGTTCTTACTTAGAGATTCGATTACTGATTGTATACACGTGTTCTTACTTAGAGATTCGATTACTGATTGTATACACGTGTTCTTACTTAGAGATTCGATTACTGATAGTATACACGTGTTCTTACTTAGAGCTTAGATTACTGATTGTATAGACGTGTTCTTACTTAGAGATTCGATTACTGATTGTATACATGTGTTCTTACTTAGAGATTCGATTACTGATTGTATACACGTGTTCTTACTTAGAGATTCGATTACTGATTGTATACACGTGTTCTTACTTAGAGATTCGATTACTGATTGTATACACGTGTTCTTAGAGATTCGATTACTGATTGTATACACGTGTTCTTGATGATTGCTATAGGTGCATTTATTTTCATATTTCACACAAATAATCTCTAGAGGCACATCTTAGTGTTAGGCGTCTATGGTGTTGTGAGCTTAAATTCTTAAATTATCTTTTTTGTCTCCAATAGTAATAGTTTTTGAAGTAACGTCTGCATTTGATAAGGATCATAGAGTATTGAAAAAGCTAAAAGCATGAAATTGCGCTAAACAAAAAAAAAATTCGGTTAAAAAAATTCGACAGATTTATTATTGTTTGTCAAGATCTATTACAAGTTGAAGTACATCACTGATCCAAACTAATTGATACACATTAATATAAGCTTTGTTTTTTTTAAAGTATTTTTGTGTGTGTGTATTTTTTGCTGTTTCTTAATTGAAAATCTGCAAAAAAGGGTTTTTGTCAATCCTAGCCGAACATTTTGTTACCGTTTCAACTTCCTTTACTTCAAAACTCCACAAAGAGTCAACTGTAACCGATATATGTGTGACTTGTACTTGATGTATTTCCACTGTACCTTGATAACAGTCCTAGATTTGGGCAGTTGTTTGAGACAAACATCTATAAAAAAGCTAACAAGATCCTCGAAATAAAGAATCACCCTTTGTGTCAGGATTTTGTGATTTTACCATCACAAAAGAGATACAAGACACCGATAGCAAAGACAAACAGACACAAACACTCTTTTGTTCCCCTGGCAATCAAATCATTAAATAAGAACAATCTGGTATAAACTTTGTCACATGTAAATTATGAGTGCGTCTGGTGTGAATGTACACTTTGGTTTCTTATAGTTATAATGTTTTTTGTTTGGTGTAATGCACAAATTGTAAGACAAATTTTCTTACGGATAATAAAGATTATTATTATTATTATTATTATCTTGTATGGTGTATTACAGATGTGAGTTCTACTACTAAGACATACACCGTCACATATAGAAATAGCGAACATGATCAATACCCAGTTTACTAAGTTCACTTGATATGAATTACAATAACAAACTCTAATAGAGAATGAGCCACAGTTGAGACAGTAACTAAAAGCGATGTTATCCCTTCAAGAGCCTAGCAGTAATAGTCGTAAATGTCTACAACAGTAATCTCTAACCCAATGCTTATATTGTCACTAGAAAATGTCGCATGCAAAGTCAGTCTACTACAGTGCTATCCTAAGCTAAACAAAGTGTCTAACAAAACGCATAGACGAGTCTGACTTTCTCATTTTACCCAAGGCTTAGTGGCTATTTTACCCAAGGCTGAGTGGCTATTTTACACAAGGCTGAGTGGCTATTTTACCCAAGGTTGAGTGGCTATTTTACCCAAGGCTGAGTGGTTATTTTACCCAAGGCTGAGTGGCTATTTTACCCAAGGCTGAGTGGTTATTTTACCCAAGGCTGAGTGGCTATTTTACCCAAGGCTGAGTGGCTATTTTACCCAATGCTGAGTGGCTATTTTACCCAAGGGTGAGTGGCTATTTTACCCAAGGCTGAGTGGTTATTTTACCCTAGACTGAGTGGCTATTTTACCCAAGGCTGAGTGGTTATTTTACCCAAGGCTGAGTGGCTATTTTACCCAATGCTGAGTGGCATGGACGGTCTAGATCGGTAACCTAGAGGCTCGAGTTCAAGTCCCGATGTAGTTAAAGAGCTGTCTTATTATAGATTTACCTCAAGGCCAGTGGCGTAGCTGAGGATCTGGGGACCCGGCAATACACCTTTAGGAGCCCCTGGATTTTGACATTCAACATCGTGACACTAATTTGGGGGGGGGGGCTTCCTCAAGTAGGGGCCCTTGGGATTTTCAAATGTGGACCCTCCCTACCCCACAATAGCTATGACTCAAGCTGAGTGTTTGTAGATCGCCAGATACCAGCTGGTCAATCCTGCGTCTACCCGAAAGAGACTTGACCAACTGCTGAATGTAACACGGGGGCAAGCTTTAGGAAAATAACAATAACAATAATAATATTTCTAAAAGTACATCTCAGTTATTTCCTAACGATACAAATGATTAATAAACGTGTTGGTTTCTACTATGAGACAAAAATAACGGCTAAGCTTCTAGTCTCTAATGTACACATGGGAACTGGTGCAGCTCCGAGGAAGGGAGACAACTCTCTGGCTTGTCAGACACCTTTTAAAAAATTAACAACTAAATGTTTATCTACTAGTGCTTGACAAGATTACTCACAGGGACATACTCCGCATCATTTTTTTTTATATTGAACGGTTTTATTAATTTCTTCATGTAATCACCACCTTATACTAATATGTAGAAGCTTTATGTGTGTAATCAATAGAAACTTCTCATGGGGGACAGGAGGCAGCATAAATGAAATAAAAGAGGTGAGAAACCTTTTGTTTAAAAGTCCAAAGTATAAGTTTATTATTTTTATAGCTTGCCTGTAGTCGGTACCAATCGTTATAGAAGGGCCATAACACTGAATGCAACGTCACAACCTGTAGGCAGTTTATACCAAAAGCTCGTTGCCTCGTCACATGTCTGTACGACGTGGCAAGGTGCTATTGGTCTAAACTGCCCACAGGCTGTGACGTTGCAGGACAGTGTTGAGGCATTCTATAAAGAATGGTCTAGCTGTAGTGCGTCTTCCTGCCTGCTCAGTGCACTCTGGTATCTGTGAGAAGGCTTCCGTGCTGCCTTTAGTCACACAGGCATTAAAACTTTCCCTTTGCAACTTCTCATGTGCCTAAAGAGGCAAATCATTGCTACACAGTTGCGGTCACAGGTTGGGCATCTGTAATCACCAGACGCTGCAGCAGCTTCACCCTTCTTTCTCCGTCTGGTGTGTGCACTATTCACAATTCAGGACCCTTCATTTATGCTTTTTGCTGTCCATGTGAACATTTCCAGCCAGCTACAAGCCACACGTCCCAGATTTTTAACAAAATTTGTTAACAGCCTGCGCCATTTTATTTTACGCCACGATTTTCGTTTCATTCTAGAAGCAGCCTCTTGCCGAAAGCTAACATTACCACCACCGTGTACACACTCTTAAGGTTGTTTGTGTACAGTCATGAGCACCTGTGGATGTAATAAAATAGTTCACAGCTTGACAACCTGTACACATCAACACCTGTCAAAGTTACTAACACCCCCCCTCCCCACCTCTCGCCATTTTTCAGTCATGTAATAGCCTACTTTCTCGATACGAGTATTCGCCCCCTATCTCCCCTTGATTTAACTCCCCTTGCCTTAACTTTTAAACATTTTACGACCTATAGTGAGTGTAAACATGTAATAAAAAAGAAAGCAACAGACACACACATACACACACACCTACCCCCTCCCTCACACACACACACACATCCGTCATTGCCTGTATCTTGTGTATTGATCTCAGGGCTCAGCCTCCCAGATTAAAGCAATGCTATAGTCAGACTGTCAACTCTATCGGATAGATTACCGCGCGAGCTGAACATTAATTTCTACGTTATCTGTTGTTTTTTTTTCTTTATCCTGCAGGAGTAAAAAATCTTTGAGAGTTACTGCCCTGTTGTTACTTTACCTTGTATCTATGTCATTTCAGTCAATCAATAGTGCGTGCTGTTGGTAGATGAAATTTTCTTTGC
The DNA here is from genome assembly GCF_947242115.1 of Biomphalaria glabrata. Lineage (NCBI taxonomy): Eukaryota > Metazoa > Mollusca > Gastropoda > Planorbidae > Biomphalaria > Biomphalaria glabrata. The sequence continues at coordinate 50,077,806 of NC_074715.1, read as the reverse complement.
GGCTTAACGGATAAGTAGGCCTAGAATGGCCCAGCTTTTATTTCAAATATAAAAGGAGATAATTTATTATTGGAGATTCCCAATCCATGGCCGATGGCTATATATAGATTACTTTTAAGTGTTTCCGACGTATAGGTGTTTTAAAACTAGGTGTAAGACACTGTTGGATGTTATGCGTAGACATAGTTTATTCGATTATTTTTATTATTTTGACACATAGGCACAATTTATGCCAGCGTGCAACACTAATGTGACAAGGATTACTTACTAAATATAGTAAAATTTTAGAGTTTTCTTTTTGGTTAACGGGAATTTGTTTCATTTGGCGAAAGGCAAAGGTTTATGCGTATAAAAACTATGATCTTCCATTTTGAAAAGAAATTTTGGCACTCAATCTAGATCAGCGGTTCTCAACCTTTTATGCTCGGCGACCCCTTTTACAATCCCCCACTTAGCCGCGACCCCCCCTCCCCCGCACACACACAGCATTTGAAGAATAGACAATAACAATCCATTTTTTCAATGGTCTTTGGCGACCCCTGGCTAATTGTCAATCGACCCCCCAAGGGGGTCGCGATCCACAGGTTGAGAACCCCTGATCTAGATCTTTGTTTGTTCATAACTTTACTTGTGGTTTCCCTGATCTAAGGCCGACATCTCATCGCTTCAGATTGTTAAAGACTTAGTTTTTAGCGGTTTTTAGGGATTGTTTGTTTTCACCCGAACGCCCAGATAAGCTTAAAAAAATAAAAAAAAACAATTTTATAACAAAATGAAAAGATTATAATGGCCACCTGCCATAATAGCGACACTTACATCTGTAATATTACGAAAAATGGTGTTTTAATTATTACGCTTATAATATAGATATCGGCTTTGTCTATTTTTATACTGCTGGTAATTAGTGAACAATACACTATATCAGCCAAAACTTTAAGCTTAACATATTCTATAAATTGGCCAAGTCTCTTACTCTCTCTATATTATATAAAGGTCAACGGGTACATGAGAATATTTGGCACTGGAAATCAAATTTCTCGGCTCTTTCACATGGCGTCACACCAAGTTAATTGTATTATTTAGTTGGCAAAAAAGAATGTAATATGGTGTGTATGACATTACTTGATTAATTAGTGCCCCTTTTAGACCTTGCGATCAATAGGGCATATGATGCAAAGGTAATCTGTTTCTGTGGCCAAAGGTTTACGGGGGTGTCATGACCAACCATCTTTACTTTCCCAAATAAGTCAGTCTCCCATTAGAGCTGGGTGGACTCAGAGGCGCCCTAATATCTCGAAATTAAAAATCCCAGTCTTCACCAGGATTGAAACCCGGAACCCTGGTTCAGAAGCCAGGTGCTTTGCCGCTCAGCCACCGCGCCTCCTAAAAGTATAAGCTCCCCTATTAGGACCTTTCGATCTAATGGGCTGATGATGTTAAGGTAATCTGGTTGTTTGTCCAACGGTTAGCGAGCAGGGTTCCATGTGGCCAGCACAACGACCAACTCAACTAAAGTCAGGCACCCATTAGAGTTGGGTGGACTCAGGGGCGCCCTAAAAATCCCGAAAATCAAAATCGCAGTCTTCATCGAGATTCGAACCCAGGACCCCAGATATGAGTGAAAGATGTATGGATATCATGCCACCCCTCCATTCCCAATTAATTTATTCATCATTTCAAAATCTCTCTCTAGCTTTCCCTTTTTTCCATATTATAATATTTTTTTTTATAATAAAGGCTTGCACCAGCCAAACACTTCTCTGTATCGCTTTCTTTTTTCTTTCTTGTTATTAATTACAGAATTTAAGCCGGATCCCAAACAATGCTGTCAAGACAAAGATTACACAACTTAACGATTGTAAATTTAAACCAGACTACTGAAGAAGCCTGCATCTAGCATCACAAGAAAAAACCTCATCTAAAACCCCAAATCAAAGGGGAAATTACGGCCATCCTAGGAATACAAGGCGCGCTATTTAGAAACAGAAGCTTAGCAAATGGGAAAGAGTTGGGGACAGTTGCAAGGACTCGCCCATAACAGAGACGCCTGGGGGAGGCTGGTTGGTGATCTATGATTTATACGGGACTTCAGAGATGATATGAATAAAATATAAAAGATTCTATACAAAGCTCAAACAGAGGAACAGAATTTTCATTATTTTAAAACCCCATTGGCTCGAGAGGGGAGAGTCATGTCTTGACGTGAGCAACTCATGTTCTCAGTTGATGAGCTTGACATTGTGATGTAGCCCAACACAACCAAAAAACCACCCATTTTAGGCGTCTAGTTTGACACATAAATTTAAACAAAAGCTCCACGACCCTTTTTATGAGCTCAATTTTATAAACGAAAATCTTTTACTTTTACCTTTACCTATTCATTGGTACATTGGACCGTTTGGGCACCAGGCAAGATTTGTCGACCGTCTTTCTCCATTCCTCCCTTTTTTTTTGCCTTATTTAGAACCTCTCTCAATGGCAGGCCTGTCCATTCTTTAATGTTGTCCTCCCATCGCTTTTTCTGTCTGCCTCTTCTTCTTTTCCCTGGCACTGTTCCCTGAAGGAAGGTCTTTGCGAGCTCCGTAGATCTTGTAATGTGGCCAAAGGTTTTAAGCTTTCGTCTTTTCACAATAGTTAGCAGGTCGTCATGGGCTCCGATCGCTACAGTAACCCTGTCTCTGATTTCTTGGTTTGTGATGCGGTCTTTGAATGTGATGCCTAGGATCCTTCTGTAGCATCTCGATTCCATTGCTAGGATCCTCCTCTCAAGCTCTGCATTCAACGTCCACGACTCGCAAGCATATAAAAATGTGGCCATGACCAGAGAGCGCATCAGTCTGATTTTGGTGCCGAGGGCTAAGCCCTTATCTTTCCATATTATTTTAAGTTTTGAAAGGGCTGCTGTGGACTGTGCTATTCGGGCCAATAATTCAGGTTTTGTTCCCTCATCTAAGACAATAGCTCCGAGGTATTTGAAGCTATTAACACTAGAGGCTTTCAAATGTGCACATTGAATTAGAAGATGTTTAAGTCAGTGATGCTCAAACTACGGCCCGCGGACCAGGTCTGGCCCGTGACGAGGTGCTATCATCTGCTTCGAACTCCTTCCCACAGTGCATTGTGAAGTCGCAGAGGCTTACTGCCATTGTTTGGCGGTGTTGCGTCACGTGACACGCTCGAGTCCTCTTCCTACCACCCTTTTTATACATGCAATCATTACTTCAAGTAAAATCTAAAAATAGAACCTTTGTTATAGGATATGCATTACATCAGCCAGCACACACGTACAACATACTCACATACACACTATCTCCAGTGCATAGCCAACAGCCCCCCTGGATGACAATAGTGTTCATCATTGAACCACACGATGGACAAACTATACATTATATCAGGACACTCTCTCTCTCTCTCTCTCTCTCTCTCTCACACACACACACATACACACACAGCGTACAACAACTCTTCTTGGCCAGTAAATCTCCGCATCAGCTTATCCAAAGACGAGTCGGTTCACAGCGTCACGTTGTACAATACAATTATCGTCTGGCTATCTTGTCGTCTGTTCCTAGATCTAGTATTTTAGTGAATTGTTAAGGCTCAATAGTCATAATTTGTAACTTGTCTTAAGAAGCCGCATCTATAAGCCTACCAAAATCATAGACTGGTAGCTTTAAAATATTCTTTTTTTTTCACACTCATAAGTTGTATCAATGAATCAATACAAAAATATTATTATTCAGCGCTTTTAACCAGAGATGAAATGCTTGAAGGGTTAATCTTCCCGTAGTGCCCTAGTGAGAAACTCTGCTGTTCGCCTCATAGCACCCATATAGGTCTAGTGACTCTGAAGCCCGCAGCTCTAGAAGCTGTGGCAATCTTGCGAGATGTGCACCGACAGTGCACCACACCATTCCTCCACATGGCTTAAAGTGTAAAACGCCTCCAGATTGTTTTGAGATTAAAATCCCCGTACAGATAGTTTTTAGGTTGATATTATTCTTAAGCATAATGTCACAAATTCTATGAGTGTAGCTAAGGAGGTTTTGAATTTTGTTTTAAAAAAAAAACTCCAGAGATTTTTTAGTTTAAAACCCCCCAGCAGATGATTTTGACGATAAAACTTCGCTTTTCGATATAAAATCTAAAGCAAACTACAGTCACATACTTCTAAGAGCGTAGCCATGAGAGGTTACAAACTTCTACCAGTCGTTGGGCTATATTAATAAAGTGTTGTAAATAGTCACCTTCCGAAATTGAAAAAGACAATATAGCTCCTCCTGCGTGATCGAAGATGAACACATTTCTCATTTCCTATGGACTCGAAGATGACTGTAAAGTCCAATCCTCGATTTAAAAAGCCGGCAGCATACGTGGTATGGGTGAGTTAGGTCAATTGCAGATAGGCCTGCTTCTTCTCTCCGATTTTTCTTGGTTCAGCGCTCTTTCACCCTGGCCACTCTTGCTTCTCGAGACTCTTTTAGACTCACAGCTTCACGCCATGAGGAGCGATCGAGAGCTAGTGCTTCCCAGTTGTGAAAGTCGATATCGCATTCCTTGAAGGAGCTCTTGAGAGTGTCTCTATAGCGCTTGTATTGACCTCCCTGGGAGCGTCTTCCTGCACACAACTCCCCGTACAGAAGTCGTTTGGGAAGGCGATTGTCTGGCATGCGGACTACATGTCCCGCCCATCGAAGTTGGGACCTTTTTACTGTCGCATTGATACTGTTCATGTTGGACAGCTTTAAGATTTCTGTGTCTGGTATGTGGTCGGACCAACGTAACTAATTGAACAGAGACTAAATGTGGCTCAAAGACGGATTTTAGAAGTCAGTTATAGAGAACGAGTCTGAATCAAGGAAATCCTATGCCAAACTAGTTGTTGAGCCTCGCATGAGATTTGCGGGACATTTTCTCTGACAAAATGAACGAAGCATACCAAGAGTTACGATGACAGCCATTACAAGGAAAGCGCAAACAGGGACATCGTAGTACAATTTGGCGCCTGACTTTCATGGAGGACCTCAAAGCAGAGGATTCCAAGTGAGGCTTCAGAGATTGCCAGTGACCGATTTTTTGTGGAGGCAGCTTGCAGCAGAATGCGCCGAACGGTGAGGGAGGATCTAAGTCCTAAGTAGGTGAGAATAGCAGATTAGATTTTTGAAGTAAAACTTTTTAATAGCAGGATAATGTACCGTAGATACCTCAGAATATGCATTTATTTGGCTTTAAATACAGGAAATGGTGCCTGGCGGCGGGGCTCTAGGGTACAATAAGCATCTTCCCAAAGAAAAAAGGGGTCAGAAAGTAATAAAGAATAATTATGTTCTCTCTTTCTCTCTCTCTCTCTCTCTCTCTCACACACACACACACATACATATATGGCGGGGGAGGTGAGAGAGAAAATAACCCCACCCCCACCCCCGGAAAAAAAATCCTGACTACGCACATGCTGGTGTATATGTATGGAATACTCCGATACATAATATTAAGCAATAAAACCTGGTTAAAAGTAAATGTCAAAGGTATTGAATTGTAAGAGAGTCAATAGTCCAGGCTTGTGAACAACTCTACGCGTGTTGACATACACTCATATTACCGTATAGTGCTTTATTTCAAATTTAATGAGAGATGCCACCGTAGAAACCAAGTTCTAGAATTTAAATTTGGTTTTAATTGAAGACAAGGGAGAGAACTCGAATCAATTAAGACATTAAATGATGAAAAGAAAGTCGGTTGTCTACCAATTATTTCAAGATGATAGGGAAGTGAGTAAGGAAGTTTTAGTTAAACAAGGCAAAGAGATCAGTCCTTATGCGATTACACTTCCAGAAAGCAATCCATGAAATGAAAGAAACGAATTCTTATCTTATCTTTTATATTACAGACGTTACTTCAAATAAGATAGAATATTGTCTATTTTAATCTAGTAATTCAAGTGAAATGTAAGGCGTATGTATGTATGTCCCGAATAGAAATCAAAACTGTTTGACCAATTGTGATAAAACTTGGCATAACTGTTCCTTAGATCACGGCGGAGACCGTAGTGTATGTTTAATGGCCCTCACAAAACCAGAGGGCCCTAAAATAGCCAAAAAAAAAAACAACTACCTAATTATATCTCTATGAAAGAACGTAACCCGTTTTCACAGTATTTTTTATCTTGGATATGAATATGTCGGTACCCCTACAAAATAGCGCTGACAAAATAGCGTTGACAAAATAGCGCCGACAAAATAGCGCCGACAAAATAGCGCAGAAAAAATATATTTCAGTAACTTTGAAAGAAATACTTTAGATATCGTAAAATATGAATAGAGCCAATATTTTTTTTTTTTGGTTTCCATGTTATCATTATTTTATAGTCAATTTCATGAAACACTTTAAATACCTTAAAATATAAATATGCAAACAGTCAGCAAAAATTATATTAAGCTAAAATGAAAAACAAAATCAAAATATATCATTTATTTACATTCCAAAAGTGTACTTTGAAAACAGGCAAAGATACTTGTCAGATTTATACACACATACACATACAAACTTTTACAAAATTAAATTGTAGGAAGTGTCATGTAGAAATTCCATCACTGTTTGAACGAGGTCACCACATTTCAAAATCAAAATTTTAATAAGTTAGGCATTTTTAAATATTGGTGAAAAAAAAGAATGATATAAAACTTAAAGTACTCTCGTTCTCTGCATATACGGCATACTTTCAGATCTATTCATATTGAAAAAGATAGAGACATCAACGAAATAATGCCCAGGACATTAAATTACTAATAATCAGGTACTTTTATACACATCATATTTTGTCTTGCGCTATTTTGTCGGGAAATTTCGCGCTATTTTGTCGGCAAATTAACGCTATTTTGTCGGCGCTATTTTGTGCGCGACATTTTGTCGGCGCTATTTTGTCCGAGCTATTTTGTCGGGTCACCGAATATGTCGGCTGAACGGTAAACCTATTTTCACACTCTACTTTTTTTTTCGTGACAAAATAATAAAAATGTGATGGGAACATTCTCAATGTTTGACATAGAAATTCAAACCAATAGATCAGTAATACCCAAACTAAGGCCCACTGGCCGTGGGTATTATCCAGCTAGTGCTATATATATAGAAAGGGAGATTATATAGTTCCAGCCCAATCCTCCGGAGAACAGCACATGATAACGGTCTGTAGGGTTTGAACTCGAGCCCATTGTGACAACAGCCTAAAGCGCATTCCACGCGACCGGGCAACATTAACATGGAGAATTGTACACATGAAATCACAGATTTCATGTTTTATTTATTTTCCTTTTTGTAGGCTTAATGAAATGTGCCAGCTAAGAAAATTTGTTAGATACATTGACAGAAATTATTGACTGGTCAACAAGACTCTTACACTTCTTACGATTTAATATGATTCGATAGGCACATTGTTCCATATGCTGGGGCGAATTTGTACAAGTCATCTTTCATCCCTAGCGCTATTAGAGCATGGAAGGGGTTGCCTGAATCAGCCATGAAAACCAACAATTTGTCACAGTTTACGTCACTGACTAACAAGTATGACTAGATTGACCTAGGGACACACATAGGACGTATTCATTTGCCGTATGTACTTTATAAGATAAGATAAGATACGAATGATACAAATAATAATACATTCCAGTATTGTGATCTATAGGGCAGATGGTTCAAATGTCATCTGCTTTCAATTGCCGGCGGATAACGGCGTGTCATGTGGCCAGCACAACGACCAACCCCTATTTCTTTCCACAACTAATGTCTGGTACCTATCCGAGCTGAGTAGACTAAGTGCGTCCTAGATATCCTAATTCAAAATTACTGTCCTCACCAAAGTTTGAACCCTGGACCCCCTCAGTTCGGGAGCCAAGTGTATTACCACAGTCACCTCCTTCCCATTTGTTACATATACTTAATTATATTTTTACATTTATATAGTTGACCAGAATCCCGCAAGAAACGCTAATATGTAGTTTCGTTTCACTAGGAATAATTATCTTTCACCTCCAAGCAACGACAGCTAAGAAAATAAGCATTGTATGCCTTGCATGCCCATAGAGCCACGAATTGACCGCTGTATGCCTTGCATACCCATAGAACAAAGAATTTACCGCTGTAGGCCTTGTATACCCATAGAGCCAAGAATTGACCACTGTAGGCCTTGTATACCCATAGAGCCAAGAATTGACCACTGTAGGCCTTGTATACCCATAGAGCCAAGAATTGACCACTGTAGGCCTTGTATACCCATAGAGCCAAGAATTGACCACTGTAGGCCTTGTATACCCATAGAGCCAAGAATTGACCACTGTAGGCCTTGTATACCCATAGAGCCAAGAATTGACCACTGTAGGCCTTGTATACCCATAGAGCCAAGAATTGACCACTGTAGGCCTTGTATACCCATAGAGCCAAGAATTGACCACTGTAGGCCTTGTATACCCAGAGACCTAAGAATTGACTGCTGCAGGCCTTTTATACCCAGAGAGCCACGAATTGACCGCTGTAGGTCTTGCATACCCAGAGAGCCACGAATTGACCACTGTAGGCCTTGTATACCCAGAGACCTAAGAATTAACTGCTATAAGCCTTGTATACCCATAGAGCCACGAATTGACTGCTGTAGGCCCTGTATATATATGTTTTTTAAAAAGATTTCTAGCTTCTCTTGGCGATCTCAAGATAATCGTCTCCTCTTGTTCCAGGAAGTTCTAAAGGGAGATAATGCTTGTCATTATCGATTAGTTTGAGAACCGGAAGTCAAATATCACTGTATCTCACGCGCCATTCCCACACTTGCCAACTCAAAGCTTTGCTCATTCCTTGTTGATTTATTTCATGGCCACAAAAAAAATAAAATAAAAAATCATAAAACAAAATAAAAAATGCAGATCTGCTTGTCGCAAATAATCATGATTGTCGCAAACATGTCAGTCGCCTATGTCGTAAAATAAAAATCGTAAAAGACATTGTCGACATGGGAAGATGTATTGGTTGAAAAAAAAAACAAAGAGATGCTGAGAAACAGAATCACACTTGTCGTGTGGATAGCATCAGGGATTGTTTACAGATATTAAAACAAAAATTGTGTTGAAATATTCGAGAGTATTGTATTAATTACTTTAGAAGGAGGGAAGATAATCGAAAAATGTCTAAGCCTAAGATGGATTACCTCAGAGTATTTAAAGAAATAGCTAATTGTTATGGAAACGACTATTAAATTTAGTTAATCAATCTCATTTTACGAAGGCCCATTACATGTCTCTATATTTCACAATATCGTTTTTGTATCAATAGGCAATGTTCTGCAAGAATATATTTGCTAAATTTTAATGCTAATCTTATAGACATGACTGACTATCGTGGTATCGAATTAACATATTGACCTATCTCAATGTGTGGGATCGAATTAATAAATTGAACTGTCTCTCCATTGTGGTATCGAATGAACATATTGACCTATCTCAATGTGTGGGATCGAATTAATAAATTGAACTGTCTCTCCATTGTGGTATCGAATGAACATATTGACCTATCTCAGTGTGTGGGATCGAATTAATAAATTGAACTGTCTCTCCATTGTGGTATCGAATGAACATATTGACCTATCTCAGTGTGTGGGATCGAATTAATAAATTGAACTGTCTCTCCATTGTGGTATCGAATGAACATATTGACCTATCTCAGTGTGTGGGATCGAATTAATAAATTGAACTGTCTCTCCATTGTGGTATCGAATGAACATATTGACCTATCTCAATGTGTGGGATCGAATTAATAAATTGAACTGTCTCTCCTTTGTGGTATCGAATGAATTTATTGTTGCGACATATCAGATCTGTAATTTTGAAATGTTTTTTTTTTTCAAAAGGGAAACCGTTACATGCGTGCTCGTTTAGTGGTTTATATAAAAAAAAAATTTTGTTAGGTAGTTGGTCATACTAAATGTACCAAATCCTTTCATGGCTGTATAGCAAGAGTTCCCCATCATACACAAACACACTTGACTCTGATTTCTGTTTCTTTGTGACTTTTTAAAAACATTTTATTTTCCAATTGATTTGGGCCTTGGCGAATTTCTTTAGTTAACAGCTCACTAGTTTTATATTTTGTTTTTTGTTGGGTTTTTTTTTCATTCAGTTTGGGTATTTTCAGTTTATGTTACGTTTTATTTAAGTGTTTGACTGACTGGAAAAAAAAAAGTTGTCTATCTAGATCAGGAGAGAAAAACGAATTCTGATGTGACTAAGAAATTGTCTTTAAGAGTGTCTAAAAGCAGAACAGACATATCTCCGAAAAACTTTTCAATACTTGTCTATTTAAAAAGTTTAAATTTGGTGCATTCACTATATTATAGTAGCGTAGAGACTCGCTAAAAGTATAATAGTAATAAAATATATATATATACCCTGATGGGATAGTGACAACATGACCTCGCAGACACATTCAAAGCCCTAAGCATTCCTAAAGAGATTTTCGTTACTTGTCAGAGGGCAGTACTGCTTCAGCCCCTCCACAGCACCAGTGGATCATAATCAGTGGATACTGTTATGGTGACTTCAACTTCAATTTATTCCCTTATAACCAATCTCGACCCTAGCAGTACCAGGTAATGAATATTTGACAATATAATAATTGTAATTTGATCGAATTGCTGGATCGTACCGAGTTTGTTTCTAGTCTATGTCGTCTCCATCAAGTATCGTATTATAATTCATTTTGACTAAGCTTATATCAAGTCAATCTGTCTGTCGGTCAAAAAATTATTCCTCCCACACGCATTCTCGAATCAAGTTGAAATTGTGAAACAATTATTTATTCTACCTGACAAAACACGAATCCATTGATTATTGGCCATTAATTTTGTTTTTTTTTTTGTCGAATAAGGGATATAACTTATACATTATTGAGATATAGTTGTACGTCCAGAGTTCTTTCCCTTAGATAAGCTTTGTTTAAAAAAAAAAAAGATTTTTATTATATTTTGCTTTGTTATTTTATGTTGAAAAGTAGAGGTTAAAAGACTGTAGATTAAGCCATAGTCTCGTAAATCATCGGCTATAATAATTATAGCTTTTATATAGCGCTACTTTCATGCTTTAAGCAATCTCATTTGTGGACCCTTTGGGGAGAGGGGGTATCTGGGAGAAGGTTTTCCGTGCTGCCTTTAGGCGCTCAGTAAACACAACTCTGCTCGAATCGGGTGTCGATCTCGAGCCCCCTTCAAAGCCAAGCTAAGTTCAAAGCGACCACGCTTTCCCACGCTATATACTAGCTAGCAACAACAAAGAGAGAGAGAGAGAGAGAGAGATGATACAGACGTTACTTCAAAAAGATGATTACGTCCTACGCGTCATGCATTAAGTCATGCATTATAACCAATGACCTAAATTCTGCCAAGTCACTGGTTTTCCTGGCTAGCTAAGGCAACCCATTCCATGCTCTAATAGCACTAGGGAAGAAGGAGTATTTGTACAAATTTGTCCTAGCATATACACTACCGGGTACTCTTGTATACATTGTACTTCATTCTACTTGGTACTTTTGTATACATTGTACTTCATTCTACTTGGTACTTTTGCATACATTGTACTTCATTCTACTCGGTACTTTTGTATACATTGTACTTCATTCTACTTGGTACTTTTGCATACATTGTACTTCATTCTACTCGGTACTTTTGTATACATTGTACTTCATTCTACTCAAAATTGTAGAAACGCAAACTAAGAGGAATGTTTGGACTTTAGAAATGTAATAAATGTTTTTAAAAGGCGCAAAGCGATTAGTACGGCGTAGGTCCCCCATTTGGATACACTCCTGTATTAACTTCCTGAAGGTGATAGTGCACATCAATAAGTCCAAACTACATTGCCAATAAAATGACTGTTTTTGTTTGGTTTATTCATTAAAAGATAATTCCAGAGAACGCCAGGTGCATGTTTTAACTTCTTTTTATCGATTTGTTTTTAAAAGGCAGCCAGAATTATAAATGGGCGTCATTCACCAATCGTAAACAAACAACATTTAGCCACGCGACTCTCTATCTCGTGACTTTTTTTTTTCGTTGTTTTAAAATAAAATATAAGAAAATATTTAAAAATATTTGTTTAAAAGCCTTTGTGTTTGGCGTTGTTAATAGAATAACAACATTAAATATCTGTCAAATCCACGATCTGTTAAAATGAGATTTTTGTGTGTGCAAAGTCAAGTTTAATTATAAATAAGTGTAACTTATGTAAACAGGGCCGGGTTTAAGCAAGAGGAAGCCCCTATCTTCTTTTAAAGACTTTTTTTTTTTGTAAATGCACTTAAGTTAATACTATGACATGAGACATTAGCGTACTTATTTATTTGATTCTTTCTTTGTCTTTCCATCCTTTCTACGTTTGCCTTTTCTTTTCTCTGTGACTGTTCCCTGTAGGAAGGACCTTGTAATACAACCATTACAGTTAAAGCGTTTTAGTGTATGCAATCCTCCATCCCCCCCCCCGTTTTTTTTCCAAGGGCGGATTGCCATAAACCCACCCTGTTGTTGTGACACGGTTACTGTGTGTGGTCAACCGTGACACACGGTCAAGTGTTGGGTATCGGTGAGTTAGGGGACTCGCGGGAAGTCGAGTTGTGTTATAAACAAGAAGAAACTTAGAAAGGAAGTCCTCTAGTGGAATTGGTTATCGGTAGATAATGTTCGCCTTGTAAATATGTTTGAATGCTGCACAATAAAAGGCAGTTTATACTTAAAAAGACTTGTTTCGTGACACCTGTTTTGTATTGTATTGGAACGGTCCACTATGAAATTTACTTAAGCCTGTTAACCAATGTACTATTGTAAAAGATGGATGATTATAAGGGGTTAACGACTGACCTGTTGTCAAGATTTAACTCTTTTAAGTGCTTGGCTACTCTCAGGGAATAACTACTCTACCGTTGGTGGAGACCTGAAAGTAAAGTTCCCCTTTCAGACCTTGTGGTCTACAGGGCAGATGATGTAAAGGTCATCAGTTTCTTTGGCCTACGGTTAACAAGGGTGTCATGTGGCCAGCACAACGACCAACCGCCTTTACTTTTTCCCAAACTAATGTCAGGTACCCATTAGAGCTGGGTGGACTCGCCCGAATATCCCGAAATTAAAAATCCCAGTCTTCACCAGGATTCGAACCCCGGTCCCCGGTTCGGAAGCCAAGCGCTTTACCGCTCAGCCACCGCTGTTTAATGCTATAATACAATAAAAAGTAGTGTTAGTTAAAATAGCTCTAACCACCTTGCAGATATTTTGTTCGTTTAGGAAACATCAAGTTGTTTTTTCAATCAAAACATTTCGCACTGAAACAGTTAACCATCGTAAAGATATAGATGTTGAAAATGTTTCACTTCTTGTAAAAGACTTGCTAATTAAAATGTTTGACTTTTGTTAAGGTTTAACTAGAGCAACATATGCCATTTTTTTAATGATTTAAAATGTCTATAGTGATTTTCAGTGTTCGAAACATTCTAATTAGTTTAAACTTTTAGGATGTTGTTAGGTGTCTACCGTTTGAAATCAAATAGTGGTTTCAAATTAAATACAATTTTTGAATATATATATTTTTTTTAAACATTTGTTTTTTATTCAGTACTGAAGAGATTACATTACCAATTGCCAGCAACACATAAGACACTAACATAAGTTTACGGTTTACAAAACAGTTCACGTTAAAATTGTTCATAAACTGTCCAAACTTGACGATCACTGGAGTGTCCATTGTCCTTTTTTTTTGTTATTGAGAAATTGTATATAGTTCATGATCATTGACACTATTCATTGTCATATGTTCAGAAATTATGAACAACTTGACGATCATTAGGTTGACTATTGTCTTTTATTGTAGACACAATCAAAGTCCTTGATATTGTTATTCTTTCGAAAGGAACTGTCTTTGGTTTCTATGGAAGCTCGAAGTTCCCAAGAAACATTAATGTTTTTGACAAATGTCATTGACCACCCCTGCACAAAAGACTGACTTATAAAACAAAAACAAAGTTCTTATAAAAGAGAGAAAACATAAATCATTATAAAAAATCATGACATGGTTTCACATGTAATTCACAGGTCTCATATTATTATTTTTTTTCGAATATTTAATTGCAAGCTTTTGTAATCAGCTCGTGGCCCTGTTGTCATCCCAGGTCCAGGCCATAAATCACAATTCAATTCTTTTAGACCAGTGTTTCCCAAAGTGGGGTGCACGTACCCCCAGAGGTACGGGAAGACTTTAGAGGGGATTTACGTTGCCTCTCATGAACTATGCTGATTTTTCAAAATACCCATTTATTATTTTCTGTAAATAAATCAAAGTGTGTTGTGGCGGGGTGCGAGGTATACTCAGCATTACAAAAATTATAAAAGGGGTACACATAGGTCAAAAGTTTGGGAAACACTGATCTAGACTACAAAATTAAAGATAAAAACATCGGAATTTCCTGATGAAATAAGAAAAAATTGGAATGGTGGGGGAAGAGAAGATTTGATGTCGTGCCTAGAATAGATACTATCGACTTTTGTATCAGAATGGCAGAACTGAGAAAGTGACATCAAATGAAAGATATAGGTCTGGGAACGAGGCAAACAAGGGCGCTTTACTTCCGGTAGAAAACTGATGAGTTGTGTTGGTAGTCTCCCCTTGTCTTTGACTTGGGCGTCATGTCTAATGTCTAAATCTTAGATGAATCAAGACGCAACATTCTTTATCAATTTCTAATAGAAAAAATACTGCCAGAATGGATGTGCGGTTGTAACGTGAGGAAGACAAAATAGTTCGACAGAAGGACAGAAACATCAGCAATTCTTTGACCTAGAGTGGGAAATTAAAATAAACGTATCTTGAAAAAAACAAAAAAACAAAGAAGACTATGCTAGAGAGACCTGGACATTAACAAAAGCCACCTACTGACTACTTGTAAAAAGAACATTCTTAGAAAATGTATGGAGCTGTACACGATGTACCAGGTGGTACACCAATTTTAAGGAGATCATCCCTTATAGTCATGTCTGGGACTACAAAAGCGAATAGGTCAGGTCACCTTGTAAGAATGTCATTGAATCGAAGGCCATTTATCTTATCTTATCTTATATAATACAGACGTTACTTCAAAAAAGAAGATGATTACGTCCTACGCGTCATGCATTTAGTCATGCATATTAACCAATGACTTAAATTCTGCCAAGTCACTGGTTTTCCTGGCTAGCTCAGGCAACCCATTCCATGCTCTAATAGCACTAGGGAAGAAGGAGTATTTGTACAAATTTGTCCTAGCATATGGGACGAGGAATGTGCCTTTATCTTTGTGTCTTTCAGAGTATTTTATTAAATTTTGTTTTTGTATTTGAAGATTATGGTTCAGTGTTTTATGTATGATTGCTACTTTACTTTTGAGCCTTCTGTCCTGAAGGCTTTCTAAATTTAGTGATTTTACTAAAGGTGTTACTCTAGTCAAATGTGAATATTCGTTTGTTATGAATCTCACTGCTCTATTTTGTGTCTGTTCCAGTTTCTTAATGTTTTCTTGAGTTGAGGGGTCCCAAACGGAGGATGCATATTCTATTATTGGCCTAACCAAGGTTAAGTAACATTTTAGTTTTATGTTCTTATTTGATTTATAGAAATTTCTTTTAATAAACCCTAATGCTTTGTTTGATTTTGTTGTAGTTTCATCAATATGTGGATTCCATGATTCCATTTTACCGAGCTTATATCAACTCACTCTGTTTGTCTGTCTGGGTGGAATCTTGTACACGTTTATATCAACTCACTCTGTTTGTCTGTCTGGGTGGAATCTTGTACACGTTTATATCAACTCACTCTGTCTGTCTGTCTGGGTGGAATCTTGTACACGTTTATATCAACTCACTGTCTGTTTGTCTGGGTGGAATCTTGTACACGTTTATATCAACTCACTCTGTCTGTTTGTCTGGGTGGAATCTTGTACACGTTATTTCTCCCACTTCCAATTCTCGGATCAAGTAGAAACCTTGCACAATTATTTATTGTCGATGACTACAGATGAATCAATAAAAAAAAAAGTAAACCATTAATTAATTAGTTATAATTGATCATTTTTTTTTTTACAATAGAGAAAGATACATTTTTCACTATTAAGATATACGGCAGTAATTGTGCGTTTTTCCCCTTATGTGTCTTTTTTGCGTGTAAGTTTTTTTTTTTTTTTTGCTTGTTACGGTGTTGATGAAGAATAATACAGAAGCCACGCCCTTCAACGCGACGGTAGAACAAACGTACAATCTCTGCATCCAGCTTGAGTTCTTTCAATCCTTGATTTCATCAGCATAACAGCTTTGCCCGCACTGCAGACAGGCTATGTGCAATCACGACAGGTTCATTGACCAATGTCCAGCGATGGACAGGAAATGCACTTATCTCAGCACGCCCACTAGCGCAGCAATATATAAATGCTTTTATTGAATGAGTCTGCCTTGTCTAGAACCCACAACGGAACATTAGTCAAATAAGTTTTTCTGAGTGGAAAAATGGAGGAAGTTTGATTGCATTAAAAGTTCTGAGATTCAAATTTTATATTCTACGTTTTCCTATTTCGAGTTTCTAAGGTTTTTTTTAAACCGTGTTTATGTTTTGAAATGTTGGCGTATACAACATGCACACATTCAGATCCATGGGTTTCTTCTTCGCACTTTGTTTTTAACTGAAGTGCTAAAGGATGCACAATGTGCACATGCTTTTATTTGATTGATATTTTATAATTAATCTTATTGATTGATATTGCATAATTGATTGGTTTTATACGTTTTGGACGTTCCAGCAGACGTAAAGATTACTTCCCACTAGTCTAAAGTTCCCGCCGAATGGCCGGGGATCGAAGCGTGAAAGGATTGAGCTCGGAACCATTGGCTCGATAGTCAAAGCGCATACCACACGACCAGACTTTCATGGAAGTATAATAATAATAATAATAAGGCTTGTCTTCGAGTCTCAAGATTAAAGAGGAATACAGTATTTCCCGCGGCAACGCAGCTGTGACCTACATATTTTGCCACATTCAGCGAAGGCATAACCATTGTCCCCTAGTGGTCGATCTAGATTTTCTTTTCGCCATCTACGTCTGTCCTCGGCAGCGGATTTTTCGGTTTCAAATGTGTATCTCGCGGCCTTTGTAAATGACCACAAGCTCGTTCTGAGGCCGCATACAACCAGGTGCTCTCTTCTATGTCAGTTAAAGCAAGTAGGCGCCTGAGCTGGTCTTTAAAGAGTTTCGAAGTATAGATATGGATAAAATAACAACTGTTGTAAATTTTAAAATTTAAAAAAAAATTAGTTCGAAGGGTGACGGAGACTAAGCTGACTAGATATCTCACGAGGCCCGGAAAATAAATAAAATAATTTTAGTTGCCAGCTATAGGGAAGTGCTGCTACAGCCAGGACACAACATGATTTCTCAATGGACATTGTTAAGTGGACTAACAACCATTGTTTCTATTGAACAAATGTATTTTTTAAGAGAGAGAAGAGGAGGGAGAGAGAAAGAGGGACGAGACAGAAAGAGGGACGAGAGAGGAAGAGGGACGAGAGAGAAAATACCAAGCCAAACAATAGCTCGGAAGAGACGAGTTTAATTAACTAACGCCTAACTCGCCACGTTCAATCCAAGTTTTCTCCATTAAAGGGAGCTAAACAATGTGTATTGCAAGCTGTTGAACAGACTTGACCGACATTAAAGAGACCCAAGATCACTAATGAACTAACTCTTCGGTGTGTAAGAATTACCTTCTGTTTAGAAGTTTTTATTTTGTGTACACTATTAGGATGCTTGCACACCGCACGGTTCTTGACTTAATGTCAAAACACCGGACAGATTTTTGTCATGTCGTAACTTTCACATTCGACCGTATTTGCGACTAGTCATTTATGGGCTAATTATATAAATTGCTGCATTGCCCCCAGCCTGCGCAAAGTATTTTTTAAGTGATAATTGCATCGCGCAGACACTCTTTACACTAAGTGCAGCCCACAGTAGCACTGAAGTCTGAGACGGCTATGAACAACAGATAGCCGTAGCTTTTATATCAGAGAGTTTCCGTCTCCTAGACTGGCTGCTGACCTAAGCTATAGAGCCCAGTCTGCCCATTGACCGAATTGCTGATTTAGGTTGGATGCATCGCCCAATTAGAGCCTATTATAGCTAGATCCAGGTCGAGACTCTAAACGTGACGGAGAAGGTATATGGCAAATATGGCGCCAGTATATGGGAATAGCGATTATTAAAGACAATTAGTGTAAAATAATAACTAGATAGACCTTACGATTTGTCGATATTGGCAATTACAATTCCAATGACGTGCCATGAAGTGGGCGCTTCAGTCCTTTAAGTAGAACGAAAGAAAAGACTGAGATAAAAACAACCAAAGCTTCCGGCGGCCATTCGTTAAGTAAATTGTAACAAATGTCTGCTTTGTGATTGTTTCGTCTCTCGAGGACGTACGACTGAAAACCAATTAGTGGAAAAGCCTGCATTTAGTCACGTAGACCTTTGAATCCAAGGCGCCTGACGGCGACAATTGAGTTCAGCGGCAAGACACATTTTGTTTCGAAGCCCTAAAACGTCATTTTACCGTCACGGTATAATGCAGTGTTTCCCAAACTTTTCCTTAACGGAACACTTCGCACATTCTGAGTATTTAGCGGAACACTTTGCTAATTTTTTAAAGAGACTAATTCACGTGGTAGCCTACTATAGCTCCTCCTACGTGATTGAAGATGAGCATATTTCTCATATATTATGGACTCGAAGATGACTGTAGCCTACTAGATCTAGATCTAAAGTTCATTAGTCCATTAGTTCATGAGACACATATTCAGGCCTCGCGGAAAACTAGCGTTTTTTTTTTCTGCATCTCCATCCTTACTGATATTTGCCATAGGTCAAAGCCGTGTAGTGTGCTAGCAGCCTTAGATCTTGTGAGTCTGTTCTGACTTATCTGTCTGAACAACTTTAACCTGCCAATGACGTTATCTCGTAAGAAGTACCTATATCTTGTATTCTATTAGACTAAGGATTATTCTGTATGCGAAGGAAAACTCCTACAAGTGCTTTGTCTTCCTTAGTGCCATGATAGCATGGAATGGGTTGCCTGAATCAGCCAGAAAAACGAATGACTTACCAGATTTTGTCTCCCAATTAACATGCACGACTAGCTTAAGAAATGGATATTCGTAGGAGATAATCACCTTCTCTTTTGATGGGACGTCTGTAAGGTTAGATCAAAACATCTATATCCCGGATAGGTTGCTGAGAAAAAGAGAACAACGCTGGCAGAAGAAAAACGCCAGAGAAGAAAAGCAAGGTAAACGACACTAGCTCCAGCTGGAATAACTTGCCCAGTGTGCGGCCGAACGTTCCGGGCCCACATAGGTCTCACCAGCCACACGAGGAGGCATAAAACCACATTGCAAATTCCTCAGCCCCCCTGGATGACTAAGTGGTCATCATCGAACCACGATGGACGAATTATATATATATCCATACGAAATGTTTCGTTCTTAAGTAATCTTGATTCCGACATTACCAGACAATGGCTACTTCTGATGATATGTACATTAAATACTTCAAGCTTCAAAACGTTTTAAAATATGACTAAAAAAACGCAGGTAATGTAGTTCTTCATCGCAAAACCAATACACTTAAAAGTATTTAGAAAAATAGTTACACCATGATGCAGTTTGACACGCGTGTGGGTCACGTGCAACATGTTGTTACAGGCAGGATCAGACATTTCTGATTGAAGTGATTACAGTTTGTGCTTTTTCTAGATTTCTTTTTTATACACTTTAACACACCCTCTGACACTCACACCCTCTGACACTCACACCCTCTGACACTCACACCCTCTGATACTTACACCCTCTGACACTCACACCCTCTGACACTCACACCCTTCTGACACTCACACCCTCTGACACTCACACCCTCTGACACTCACACCCTCTGACACTCATTCTATCACATCCTCTATTTCTTTTCTCTCCCAGTCAGTTCCTTGTGACATCGTAAATGTCATCCTCTTGTCTTGCCTGTAACTGCCCCACTTTTTATCCACAGATAAATAGCTGAAAGTATATCATTGTAGACAGGATATGACATCACATCAACGAATACTACGTCACAAAGACATGTAATGCACACAAATAATGTAATAATATTACATTGACTCGAATAAAGTTAGCTTATCATCTTTTTCTTGGATAGAATTACGGCTAAAATTTTAAAACGATTATTGAAAAAAAATTTCTATAATACATGATTAGTCTAAAACAGCAGCTCTTATATTAATATTAAGAAACAATATGTTTGTTTTTTTAAAGAATCTAGTAATAGAATCTTTCCTATTAAGAGCTGGGAAATTTATTATATTTTAGAAATGTCAAAATTATAGCAAGGCAAAATCATGACTTTGTTGTGCTGTGGACATTTGCAACTACAAAAGTTATATTGCATTATATCTGGGACATTTTGTTTTCAGATTGGTGAATTACTTTCAGAATATCAGATAAAACAGGTAGCGCAGTAATTGTAAACTTGAAGCTATAATCTTATCTTCTATAATACAGACGTTACTTTAAAAAAGAAGATGATTACATCCTAGGCGTCATGCATTTAGTCATGCATATTAACCAATGACCTATATTCTGCCAAGTCATTGGTTTTCCTGGCTAGCTCAGGAAATCCATTCCATACTCTTAACAGCACTAGGGAAGAAGGAGTACTTTTACAAATTTGTCCTAGCGAGGAATGTGACTTTATCTTTATTAAATTTTGTTTTTGTATTTGAAGATTATGGTTCAGTGTTTTATGTATAATTGCTACTTTACTTTTGAGTCTTCTATTCTGAATGGTTTCTAAATTTAGTGAATTTGTCGTTTCGCGACTGAAGGAGGCCATAGTTATATTAATATAATAAAATATGGATTTATTCCCACATTGAAAATGAATGTCCTTTAAATAAAAAGCATCCCCTTCCCCCATTGTCAGACTGTCGCTCCCCCCTCCCCCGTAAACAAGCACCATAGATTGAGTACACATGTTTAAACTGTGATACAATATAGAAGCCCAGGAAAAAAGCACATCACAATGTTTTTTAAATCCTTCAATTTGTTTCACTGCTTTTCTTTAAAGACACACTTCAGTTCTATAGAATCATGTCTCGACCTGTGAGTTTTATTAGATCTACCACCCACAGAATCCAATGTTGTTCTTTTTTCTCTGTTGTTTAATTTTCTCCAAACGAGATTATCTTTCCGATTGACTCCCTTTACTTAATAGTGAATTCCGATTGGTTGGTTTTTCAACGCAACGAAAAGACAACCCCAAACGTCTGTGTCTCCTAGGAATCATCTCCCCTTTACCCCTTATCTATTTTATTTGTATCAGTGTGTCTTACACTATGTTAGACTTAGAAAGAAAAGAGGAATAAGAAATACGAGGGAAAATTCTGAGAAACTTAATAAAAGGGATTGACTGAACGAGGATACGACGAGTGACCCATCTACACAGACAACGTACTATATGCAGTGTTATGAAGACATTGTCGTGACGTTACATTAGCAGTTTTATCGGAGAGAGCGAGAGAAAAAGAGAGAGAGAACGAGAGAGGGAGAGAAAGAGGCAGAGACAGAGAGAGAGAAAGAGAGAGGGAAAGAGAGAGGGAGAGAAAAAGAGGCAGAGACAGATAGAGAAAGAGAGAGAGAGAGAGAAAGAGAGAGGGAGAGAAAGAGATAGCGAGAAAGAGAGAGGGAGAGAGAAAGAGAGAGAGAGAGAGAAAGAGGCAAAGAGACAGAAAGAGAAAGAGAGAGAGAGACTGTGGTCACTACATCTCAAGTTTGAGAGACACTGTCATCAAGATGAACTCGAGTTTGAACGCTGCCAGTTATATTTTCATTGCAACCCTGGTGACTGAACGTCCGAGAATTATTATACAAACAAAATAAGGTTCCACAAAGAGTATTTCAACTTATAAATATCAATATTACCTGGGATGTGATGATTTCTGCGTTGCTATTTTGCCTAAGTGAGAAATGTCCAACTAAAACTTACAATACGGGGTAATCATGGTTTTAATCTTCTTTGTTTACCTTCGAAAAAGTCGGTTTAGGGTACCTTAGCACGGCACCCCATGATCCCTTTAACCACTGAGAAGGACGGGAGGCTGTTTAACCCCAGTCTAAAATATTTTCTCAATCTATGAGACCAATACTTTGGAGGGTCACACAGCCATGCGGCCTTCGAGCTATTTCATGCACTTCGGAGAATTTCTTCGTATCCTGTTATATGATCGCTCTTTGTGGAAAGTTGTGGGGTCTTATTTGGACTGAGTTATTATTCCTGGTCATGGCCACATTTTTATATGCTTGCGAGTCGTGGACGTTGAATGCAGAGCTTGAGAGGAGGATCCTAGCAATGGAATTGAGATGCTACAGAAGGATCCTAGGCATCACATTCAAAGACCGCATCACAAACCAAGAAATCAGAGACAGGGTTACTGTAGCGATCAGAGCCCATGACGACCTGCTAACTATTGTGAAAAGACGAAAGCTTAAAACCTTTGGCCACATTACAAGATCTAAAGGGCTCGCAAAGACCTTCCTTCAGGGAACAGTGCCAGGGAAAAAGAAGAAGAGGCAGACAAAAAAAGCGATGGGAGGACAACATTAAAGAATGGACAGGCCTGACATTGAGAGAGGTTCTAAACAAGGCAAAAAAAAAAGGGAGGAATGGAGAAAGACGGTCGACAAATCTTGCCTGGTGCCCCAACGGTCCAACAGACTAAAAGCTAGGTCAAGGTCAAGGTAAAGGTCAAGGTAAAAAGTTAGTATTCCTTTGTGAAATTCCCACTCTGAAACTCGGATACTTTAGTTGGGAGGCGTGGTCTAGAGGCCAAGTACGCTTCATCTTGGCTTGGTTTGGCTACCTACGAAGGGGGCTCGAGGTCCGACACCCGACTCGAGCAGAGTTGTGTTAACTGAGCGCCTAAGGCTGCACGGAAAACCTTCTCCTAGATACCCCTCCCCCTTCACCCACTGGTCCACAAAGGAGATTGGACCAAAGCGCTCTGAGCATGCTGTAAGCATGAAAGTAGCGCTATATTAAAGCCATAATGCAGCGGTTCTCAACCTTTTCTGCTCGGCGACCCCAAAGGGGTCGCGACCCACAGGTTGAGAACCCCTGCCATAATGTATTTAATTTTACTGAATGAGTTGGTTCCAAGGATCACAGTGCAGCTAACTGGCTGCCAGTTTCGCTAACCCTTTTCGACTATCAGGCGGATATTTCCGTCGAGGCGACACATTGTGGCCACGGAGTTTGAACCTTTGCTTACCAGAAAGTCCAAGCTATGAAATAAATACAATATTTGATCTTTACGAAAAGATTGAGCAATAATTACCATCTGAAAATTTACATTAAACACTGTTATCCTATGCAAAATATAATACCAAGGCTTGTCTTTGAGTCCGAAGATTAGTGAGGAATGCAGTATTTCCTGTGGCTGCGCAGCCCCAGCTGTGACATACATATTTTGCTATCTCCAGGGCAAGCATAACCATTGTCCGCAGGTGGCCGATTTAGATTTTCTTTACGCCGTCTGCGTCTGTTATGCAAAATATATTTATACATTATATAAAACATCAGTTCTGACATTAAATAATTTAAGTTCAACACTCGTACGTTTGGGTTTTATTTCATTTAGTCTTTTATTCATGTTTATTTTCAAACGTTTATAGTTACATTCATTTACATTGTCATTCAATTATATTTTAATTTATTCTAACATTTTAGAAAATCCTTTCGTTTTACTGATTTCTACATTTATTTATGTATAACATGTCCTGGGTCTATTTATATATTCCCTGATTTTTATGTCCATGACTTTTCCATCATTTAGTTGTTGCTTTTTTTCTCTTTTTTTTTTCTTTTTTTTCTCTCTATCTAATTAGATATATATCTCTTATTAGATCATCTCTATTCACATACAACAGCCCCTTATTCTACTGGATCTTTAGGGCACCACCTCAGATCTGTCGTCTCTCTGTCTTTAGCCATTTCCATTCTTTAACTCTTTCTCTCCTAATGAACGATACCATCGTTGATTTGACCCCATGAAATTAAATCGATTTTTGGTTTTCATAAACATAAATTTGTGTTATATAAAATGAGCATGCATTCTCCTATAATTCTAAACAAAAAGTAATGTTTTCTGATTACAAACAAAAATGTGATTGAAGTTTTATCATAACAGGGTGGAATGTACAAATGCGAAAAAATGAACAATTCTTTCAGAACATGGAAAATAACTACGAAGATAAAGAGTTAATGGTGTCTTCTC
Organism: Biomphalaria glabrata; assembly: GCF_947242115.1. Classification (NCBI taxonomy): domain Eukaryota; kingdom Metazoa; phylum Mollusca; class Gastropoda; family Planorbidae; genus Biomphalaria; species Biomphalaria glabrata. Next base: position 50,053,397 of record NC_074715.1, on the reverse strand, counting down.
ATCACTTCTTTGGTCTGCCTGCTTATCCTTTTGACACTTTCCCCTGCAGACCCATGAAGATCAAATAGTATGGCCGCACAGTCTTAGCTTGCCTTTTTTTAAAAAATATGATCAGAAGGTCATCGAGGGACCCAATAGCCACTGTGATCTTATTTCACATTTCTTTATTTGTGATGCAGTCTTTATGTGATTCCTAAAATCTTATTGCTTCTCGATTCCATGGCTAGGAATCTGATAGGTTCTGAATTAGAGAGGAGGATCCTAGCTATGGAATCATCTACTTTAAAAGCATTTCATTTTAGTATTATGAATGGTGTCGTAGCTAATAAAACTTAAATTTATAAATTTACATACAGATTATCAAATCAGTGGAGTAGACTGCATATTATCACACAATTCAGCTATTTACAAAAAAATATGTTCTAGATCTATGATCTGGTTCTAGATGTATGGTCCAGTCTGCGTCACTTATTAGATACTGGTGATGACCACTCCATGGCGTAAGCCTGGTTGTCGTACCCTTTGCTCGACGATCTTGTCCAAGCTATTTCAGACACCACCAAGGCTGCTATGCTCACCAGTAGCACCATCCCGCTGCCACAGCCACTGAGATAGAATGACCATCCTTTCATACTGTCGACATTGGCGGCATAAATGGCTACGGCTGATATTCCCAACACTCCGGCGAGGATTCCAGCAACGGCTGACGCCCTTGTGGTAGAGACGCTCCTGGGGTTCCGTAATCTAAATCCGTTCAGGATCATGCTGATGAAAATGCACAGAGTTGAGGTGATGACGAGGATGCGAACGATTAAGAAGGAGATAGGGTCAACAGTCCAGGGCAGGGAGTCACATCCTCCACCAAGGACGTAGGCACATTCGTAGAACAAGCCTATGGCTAGTGAAACCTTGAGATGTCCAATAAAGAGAAACAGTGTTAGAAAAAAGTTTGCAATGATGTGTAACACATTTATAAAATCAAGTTAGTATGTTACATTCGGATAATGCAAAATATCTGACGTCACGACCTGTGACGTGGCAACGCCCACGGGTTGTGACGTAGCAGGTCAATGATGAGGCCTACTAATTCGATTGGTCGCGGTCCGACTCTGCCTCTAGTCACTACTTTTGTGTGACTGCGTGTAAGACTGAATGTGCAAGTTTTGATTTAGTAATTTTGTTTGTGACTGATTGTGGCTGTGTTTGTGTGTGTGTGAAACTGTGTGTGTGTGTGTGACTGTTCCTTGCTGTGTGTGGTTTTGTGGGACTATGTGAGAATAGATGTGCCTTCGTATGACTGTGTGTTCATGTGTTTGAAGCTGTGTGTGACGTTTGTGTATAGAATCTGTGTGTGACGTTTCATGTGATTGTGTGTGTATGAAAATGTGCGACTGTGCTTTAGGCTGTCTGTGACTCTATTGTGGTGTCCGTGTGACTCTAGGGCTGTCTCAGACAATGTATTATTGGTATTGCCTACTTGCGACTAGGTTGATGTAGCTGAGTACTGCTGTGTGTGATTGTGTGTGGCGATGTATGTATTGTGCCTGTTTGTGTGTGCTTGGTGTTACAATTTAGTGCTTTCCAAGTTCTAGAATAAATGATTTGTACTTATTTTTAAAAATATTGCTGTTGAAGTTTAAACTTTAAATTAGTATCCTTGGCATTACGATGTCATTTGAGTGATCAGATCCTCTAATTTAAGCAGGATAGTATAACATTTAAACATAACATTCTCAACAACAATCTATGCAGCCACGTTGTATGATCTACACCAGTGTTTCCCAAAGTGGAGTACGCGTACCCACAGGGGTACGGGAAGACTTTGGAGGGGGTACACGTTGCACTCATTAGCTAAGCTGATTTTTTAAAAATACCCATTCATTATGTTCTGTTAATGAATTAAAGTGTGTGTGGGGGGGGGGGAGAGGAGTAATCAGCATTACACAAATTATACAAGGGGTACACATAGATCAAAGGTTTGGGAAACACTGGTCTACACAAACATAGCTCTACTCTACGTAACAGTGTAGGGACTTGCATGTCATTAAATGTTTTGTTTGTAAACATGTTTCGGATGTTTCCTCAAAGTTGAAGATAATTTACTTTCTAGTCTTAACCTCCCGCAGGACGACGGGGAATGGGAGCGGGCAGGGTTTGAACCCAAGACCATCGATGTCCGAACGACTGTCCAGTGCGCATACAGCACGACTAGGCAGCCGTTCAGTATGACCGTATCTGTGACCGACTGTGCGTGTGTTACTAGATCTATGTGCTTGACCATGTGTATGTGCCTATAATATGGATTGAATGTAAACCTAATGGCTGCCTGGTCGTGCGGTTTGCGCGCTGGACTGTCGTTTGGATTTATCAATGGTCCCGGGTTCAAACCCTGCCCGCTCCCATCACCCGTCGTCCTGCGGGAGGTTTGGGCTAGGAAGTAAACTATCTTCAACTCTGAACAAAAATCCGAAACATGTAAAACATTTATTTTAATGTATGATCTACTTACAGTTACTGGTACATTCAATATCTCGGACATTGTTTCGTCATGAAACCAATAGGGTGAAAAGAATCCAGCCAAAGTCCCCATCATGATGATCACCATCGTCCCAAAGATGACTCGAACTCGATCCAGCATTGTGACTGAAAATAGATAAATTTTGACTGAGTCCAAATCGGGGAAGCCCTGAGGTTGAGCTGAAGAGCTTCCTAACCGGCGGTGGTTCTATCAGTCAGGTCATATTGCAGATTTTCACGAGAAACTAAACAATTAAGCTATAATTTTAACAATCTCTCAAGCAGCTACGAATTTTTCATCATTTGGGGTCGCGGAGGCTTGACATCTTTGGGTATTAAATTTTTTAAGCCGGAGAGAATCAAACTATTAAAAATTGGACAAAACAAAACTAAATGTAACACTTTACTTACAAAGTCAAAACGTACGCCCCTTTTTGTAAACAATAAGAATGCAACTGTGATGTTAGTTTAGTATTTCACTAACAGCGGTAGATCTAGTCAATTTAGTCATTCACTAGTACGCTACTTATAGTTGTTTTTTTTTAGTCCTAATCAGTGAGTTATGAATAATATTTCAAATATAGATCCGATTTGATTCTCAAACTTTTATCACGATGTAGCAATGTAAAAAACTTTGATAGCCAGATATTGAACGTAGATAAAATCATGTCGATTGTTCTTTCTTTTTAAAAATTAAACTAGCTATAGAACTTTGGAGTACAATTATAAATGAAAAAAATATAAAAAAAATAATTACAAAAAAAGCTAATATTGAATAAAGGAAGATGACTGTCCAATCGCAGCCTTTCAATATTACAGGGCTATCTCCCCTTTTTTCTATATAAAATAATATTTATTAATTACCTCTAACTGATTAACTAACTGGTTTATCTTTTGATTGCCTCATGTGTTGTCATCGACATTAAAGAATTGCGAAATTTTACTTTGAGATTAGGAAGTGGGAGAAAAAAACTTTAAAAGAATCCACCCAGACAGACAGAGACAGACAGACAGAGACAGACAGACAGAGACAGACAGACAGAGACAGACAGACAGAGACAGACAGACAGAGACAGACAGACAGAGACAGACAGACAGAGACAGACAGGCAGAGACAGACAGACAGAGACAGACAGACAGAGACAGACAGACAGAGACAGACAGACAGAGACAGACAGACAGAGACAGACAGACAGAGACAGACAGAGACAGACAGAGACAGACAGAGACAGACAGACAGAGACAGACAGAGACAGACAGACAGAGACAGACAGACAGAGACAGACAGACAGAGACAGACAGAGACAGACAGAGACAGACAGACAGAGACAGACAGACAGAGACAGATAGACAGAGACAGATAGACAGAGACAGACAGACAGAGACAGACAGACAGAGACAGACAGAGACAGATAGACAGAGACAGATAGACAGAGACAGACAGACAGAGACAGATAGACAGAGACAGACAGACAGACAGAGACAGACAGACAGAGACAGACAGACAGAGACAGACAGACAGAGACAGACAGACAGAGACAGATAGACAGAGACAGACAGACAGAGACAGACAGACAGAGACAGATAGACAGAGACAGACAGACAGAGACAGACAGACAGAGACAGACAGACAGAGAGAGAGACAGAGACAGACAGACAGAGACAGACAGACAGAGACAGACAGACAGAGACAGACAGACAGAGACAGACAGACAGAGACAGACAGACAGAGACAGATAAACAGAGACAGACAGACAGAGACAGATAGACAGACAGAGACAGACAGACAGAGACAGACAGACAGAGACAGACAGACAGAGACAGACAGACAGAGACAGACAGACAGAGACAGACAGACAGAGACAGACAGACAGAGACAGACAGACAGAGACAGACAGACAGAGACAGACAGACAGAGACAGACAGACAGAGACAGACAGATTGCCTCGTGTGTTGTCATCGACATTAAAGAATTGTGAAATTTTACTTTGAGATTAGGAAGTGGGAGAAAAAAACGTTTAAGAGAATCCACCCAGACAGACAGAGACAGACAGACAGAGACAGACAGACAGAGACAGATAGACAGAGGCAGACAGACAGAGACAGACAGACAGAGACAGACAGACAGAGACAGATAGACAGAGACAGACAGAGACAGACAGACAGAGACAGACAGACAGAGACAGACAGACAGAGACAGACAGACAGAGACAGATAGAGAGAGACAGACAGACAGAGACAGACAGACAGAGACAGACAGACAGAGACAGACAGACAGAGACAGACAGACAGAGACAGACAGACCGAGTAAGTTGGCATATCTATAAATAGTAGATCTTCTTATCTTATACAATACAGACGTTACTTCAAAAAAGAAGATGATTACGTCCTACGCGTCATGCATTTAGTCATGCATATTAACCAATGACTTAAATTCTGCCAAGTCACTGGTTTTCCTGGCTAGCTCAGGCAACCCATTCCATGCTCAAATAGCACTAGGGAAGAAGGTGTATTTGTACACATTTGTCCTAGCATATGGGATGATGAATGTGCCTTTATCTTTTTGTCTTTCAGAGTATTTGATTAAATTTTGTTTTTGTATTTGAAGATTATGGTTCAGTGTTTTATGTATAATTGCTACTTTACTTTTGAGTCTTCTGTCCTCAAGGCTTTCTAAATTTTACTAAAGATATCAAGAGGCCCGATATCAAGAGGCCCGAACAAGACTATGGCCCCAAACCCATCCTTTAAAAATAAGCTATACGAGAACTGCCTGATCTGGAAACCACAGCGCGGTTCATGTCAGCTATAGATTTCATGATCTGAACCCTCCGATATGTAAATAAGAATAAAGAAAAAGATGTAAATAGCAATGTTTTTGGTGTATGTAATGTACAGAATACCGAAAGTACTGATAAATGTATTGTAAAAAGCATATCTATTAATTTTTGGGCACCCTGTTAGCACTGACGAATTATGATTTTTAGAAAATCCCCCTAGTTTAGGAGACGAAATCTTAATTTTTAAGTTCATTAATAGCAAACTTCTATATAGGTGTGTTCTTGATAGTTTGAGAATCATTGATAAAACCACTTGATTTACACGTTCTGAATGAAAAGGTCCTTGTTTACTTTCCATTGTCTCGACCTTCGCATGTAGGTCTTTAGTTATCTATTTCAATATAGGTTCCAGCGTGTGTGTGTAGGGCTACTCCATTGTTTGTGGTTAACCAAGCGTCAACCTATTGATACAGATAACTTCAATGTAGACTAACAACACATGTGATAAATAGGTACGAACTTCAATATAGCGGATAAATATAGTACATGATTCGGTTAACCTTATGCAACATTAAAGTTATAATAAGACTTGGATTCGAGTCCCAGGGATTAAGAAGGCGTGCAGAAGATTGTCATTGGTATACTGTCGTCCCCCCCATACTGTATATGTGCCCTGCCAGCATAGCTGTCAAACAATGTAGTGCCTGTACACTAGTCTACACTGTCCAAACCGGCATGCGCAAGAACATCTTTATTTACAAAGATTATATCAACTCACTTTGTCTGTCTGTCCGTCTGTCTGTCTGGTAAAAATTTTGAACATGTATTTTCTCCAATTTCCATTTCTGTGATCAAATTAAACCTTTGCTCAATTATTCATTAAGCATGACAAGACACGAATCAATAAAAAAAAATTAGTTAATTAATTGTTGTTGATTAATTATTTTGTTTGATTTCGAAATAAGAGAAATAAATGCTACTTAATGAGAGATGTTGATACATATATATATATATATATATATATATATATATATATATATATATATATATGGATTTAGTCCCTTATTAAGTTTTGACACGTTTTTTTCTCCCACTTCCCATTCATATAATACTCTGTTCACTTTATTAGCCCTCCGGATTTAAAATTTTAAGGTCTTCCGCCTCGAAGTGGTGTGTGTGCTTCGGACAAGCCGTCACGATTGTTCCGAGTTCGAACTCTGCCCCCTAACCATCCCCCTAACATCTCTTGCAGGAGGTTTGATCTGGAACGTAAAAATCTTCATTTCTTTGGGAATGTCCGAAACGTTTAAACCCTATAAATATAGGCCAGTGTGTCAGCATATCTATATATCCTGGTGGAGGCGTGATAACAAAGGGAGTAATGATAATTACACAATTCAACTTTGGATAGCAACCATTGTCTAGCTGACATTATCTAACACTGTTAACAATAAAATCTGTTTGAGAGAGATGGGTTGGCTCAAGAGAAGACTGCGGCCCGCTAATCACTTACCTTATTCTTATAAGTAATATTAAGACAGTTTGATATGGTCTTCAATTATGACCCATACTTCAGAGCGTCAAGGCAGCCTAACCTATAGGTAACATAGGCTATAGCTCAAGGCCCCCAAGAAATAATTAGTTTTTAACATTTAATATGTAGATTTTAAAAGGGTCCTAAAGGGCCCCAAATTTCAAATAGTTTAGGGCCTTTTATAGTCGGAATAAGGTACTGTAGATCGTGTAATACAAAACACGGTTAAAAATGTTGAACCGAAGCTTATTCGGACGGTCGATCCAAATCCGAAAGTACCAACACAAATCTTAGTGTACAATTTTATGCTGTTAATCGGAATAGCCGGTTATTAAGGACAACGACGATGGCGTCACGATGTCCGATTAACCTCGAGTTTGTGTCTCGGTAAAGTGCTTTGTTATTATGTGAATGACCCAAGTTCTAAACCTTTCGAGTCTGATTATGTCTCTTCGTATTAGTACAAGTTAACACATTTATAATGATAATAATAATAATAATAGTCTTTATTGTCCGTATGGAAATTTGTCTTACAATTTGTGCATTACACCAAACAAAAAACATTATAACTATAAGAAACCAAAGTGTACATTCACACCAGACTCACTCATAATTTACATGTGACAAAGTTTATATCAGATTGTTCTTATTTAATGATTTGATTGCCAGGGGAACAAAAGAATGTTTGTGTCTGTTTGTCTTTGCTATCGGTGTCTTGTATCTCTTTTGTGATGGTAAAATCACAAAATCTTGACACAAAGGGTGATTCTTTATTTCGAGGATCTTGTTAGCTTTTTTATAGATGTTTGTCTCAAACAACTGCCCAAATGGGGTTTGTTTTTTACCAATGATTTTACCAGCAGCATTTAGGATTCTATAAAGTTTATTTTTATTTTTAATGCTCAGATTGCCATACCAGGCAGTGATATTGAAACTTAAAATATTGCAGATACGAGCGTGATAAAACATAGCCAAGGCCTTTTCGCTAACATTAAACGAGGACAGTTTTCTTAGTAATCGTAATCTTTGCTGCCCTTTTTTGCTGATATAATCAGTATTTGCAGTAAAATTTAGTTTATTGTCTAGGATAGTACCAAGGTATGCACAATTTCAATAGTCTCTCCAGCTACAGAAACAATATCATTTTCCTTCTTTTCCCTACGAAAATCGATTATCATTTCTTTGTTTTTTTTTTTACATTTAATAGCTACCAAATCGGATTGTATAAGTTAATAAGTTTCATGTTTTTAGAAACCAAGACACCATGCCACGGTCACACGGTGCAGAGATGTAAGAACATCGATCTTTAAAACTGAGACTCATCTGTAACTTACGAAAGACAAAAGGAAGATGTGATCAACGCGTGTAACAGAAACGGGTCAAATAGAGAACGATTTTTAAATAAAAACTATTTCAAACGCACAATATCACACACAAGCCAAATAAGATTTTATGCATTTTTACAAAAGCTTATATCAGCTCTCTCAATCTGTCTGGTCAAAAGTTTGTACACGTTAGTTCTCCAACGCCCAATCTCTGATCTAGATGAAATTTTGCCACGTTTTCTTTTACCTGACAACACAAGAATCGTTAACAATAATACAATTAACTCTCTAGTTCATTTTCTATTGGTAATTAATTATTTTGTTTGGTATCTCGAATAAGGTAAAGAAAGTTGTACTTAATTGAAGTGATGGTGTAAGCTGAATTAGTCCCCTTTATACTCTCTTTCTGTCACTATCTTCCCCTTTCTTCTTTCTCTCCTACTCTCTCTCTCTTTCTGTCACTATCTTTCCCTTTCTTCTTTCTCTCCTACTCTCTCTCTCTTTCTGTCACTATCTTCCCCTTTCTTCTTTCTCTCCTACTCTCTCTTTCTGTCACTATCTTTCCCTTTCTTCTTTCTCTCCTACTCTCTCTCTCTCTTTCTGTCAATATCTTCCCCTTTCTTCTTTCTCTCCTACTCTCTCTCTCTCTTTCTGTCAATATCTTCCCCTTTCTTTTTTCTCTCCTACTCTCTCACTCTCTTTTTGTCACTATCTTCCTTCTTTCTTCTTTCCCCTCTACTCTCTTTTTCTCTCTCTTTCTGTCATTATGTTCCCCCTTTCTTATTTCTTTCCTTACTCTCTTTCTCTCTCTCTCTCTTTCTGTCACTGTCTTCCACCTTTCTTTCTATCCTGCTCTCTCTCTCTCTCTCCTCTCACTCTAACAGTGGCCCTAAGCAACCTGTTTGAATGTCTGCATAGAGCTCCTTAGGTTCTTCCATTGTCGCCAACTTCCGGTCAGACAGGACCATCAAACACTTGAACACCAGTGACCGTCTGACAATGTCTCAGACTTCTGGCAGTACCACTTGACCAGTGGCGGGAAGAGCGTCGACGACGACCTTGCCATCTGCTATCTCCCTCGCCGGAAACTGGTCTCCAACTCAAAGCTAATGGGAATCAAGTGGACCGCTTCGATTACTCAGTAACTCAATCGTTACCGGACTCGACGTTTTCCAAACAAAAGAGATGCGTGCTTTTCTTAGAAGTATCGATCCTACTGTACACCAGTATCGCCCGGATATTGTCTTCCTTTGACTTTCTTTTTTTTTTCTTCAGCCTTTAAAGTTTCTGTCTTATTATTGAAAGGCTAAAAGTATCGATCAGCTTGATCGATATGCAGAATTGATTGTAGTCAAATACTCATATTTAAAAGTTATATCCTTTTATTTTATATTAATGTATAAATTATAATTTATTAATTTAAATTTTTGAAAAATGTCGATTATATGAGAATTTCAAAAAATCCTTTTTTTTTTGAAGCGCGTCTTTCATTCTTATCTTATCTTATAAATTATAGACGTTCCTTAAAAAGAGAAGATAATTACGTCCCACCAGCATTCATGTTTTAATCTAGTTGATGTTAATTTGAGATATAAACTCTGCTAAGTCATTAATTCTGTTGGCTGATTCACGCAATCCGCTCCATGCTCAAATTAGACTAGGGAAGACGGTTTCCGTACCACCTCTGCGCTCATTAAATATCTAAGCTTGGTGGGGATTCGAACTCGATCCACCTGATAGGTAGCCAAGCGGTTTATGCCACTCAGCCACACGCCCCTCCTAAAAAAATACTTTATTGGCGATTTTCATAAAATAGAGATAAATCTATAAATAGCAAGCCTTTTGGTGTATCCGGCGTAGAGAATATGGAGGTATTGATGTACATTTTAGTTTTACTCTTCAAGCACTGCAGGGTAAGTTAAATATCAAAATGTATAAAAAAGATCAAATTACTGTAAACAGGCTTTAGTATGAACATCACCGAAAGGTCAGGAATCTCCATTTCTTTTCTCACATTTAGACTTTTTGTAGATGTTTACATTCTTTCCTTTCTACATCTATTTTTGTACATTTTGAGGCAATTATAAGTTATTAAATCAAGTAGTTGAACTTTTAAATAATGCATATATTAGCTCATCTGCCTGTCTGGATGTCTGTCTATCTGTCTGTCTGTCTGAAGTGTGTACACGTTATTTCTCCCACACCCATTCTCGGATCAAGCTGAAATTGTGCACAATTATCCATTTGTGCAGACTGTATACGAATCAATAAAAAATATTGACACATTATTCAATTAATGACTGGTTATTAATTATTTTGTTGGCTACCAATAAAGGAAATCCTTCAGTATTCACAGTTATGGTTGAATATAACTTTACTCAATATTTTTCCCACACCCATTCTCGCATCAAGTTGAAACTTTAGACAGTTATTTATTGTACCAAACAAAACATAAATCAATAAAAAATTTAACCAAATAGTCAATTATTGTTGGTGATATATATTTATTATTTTGTTTGACATCTATAAAGGGAAATAACTTCTACATTCTTGAGTGATATCATTGTAAGTGCAGAATTCTTCCCCTTAGATAACCTTTTTTTTTTTACTGTGTTTACATCTGTTTGTAGCTTGTGGTGAGAATGTCTTGGCTATGTTAAGTTCTGTTTACATTGTTTATCATTGGCTGCTTGCTCAGGCGGTATGCGCGCTGGACTGTCATCGGTTGTTTCAGTGGTCACCGATACATATCGCTGCCATCACCCGTCGTCGTGCTGGAAGTTTAGACTCGGAAGGAAAACCCGAAACATGTCAAACATTCTGTGACCTATCAAAACAGACAGTGCTTTTGATTTAATGGTCGAATTTAAGTCATTGGTTAACATGCATGACTAGATTGACACATGAAACGCGTAGGACGTAATTATCTTTTTTTGAAGTAACGTCTGCAATAAATAAGATAAGAAGATAAATACACACACAAACGTAAAGTTATTCCAATTTCACCATGTTTACTTGGAAACAATTTTTTTGTTTTGTAATTTGACTTTACATCATTGCCACTGCATCCTCTGTCTTCCATCGTCTAGAATGTATTGTACATTTCTTATTCTATATGCGAAGACAAATAGCTATAAGTGCTCTTTCCCACCAAGTGCTATTAGAGCTTGGAGCGCCTGAAGCAATAACTTAGCAGATTTAAATTCTCTAATGTCACGACTAGATTAACGCATGGATTCTCGTAGGACTTGAAAGCATCTGTAACTAAAATTGCATTGAAAATAAAATGTCAGATTTAAATGTAGAGACTTAACTGTTGCATAAAGTTTCAGCTAAGCCAGAGGACGTCATTACAGTAAAAGTTTTTTTTTACCGTAATATAAATTTTCTAGCTGCTAATATGACTTTATGTCACGGTTGCAGAAAAGAGTCTGGGACAACATATTGCTGACTAGCAGTACTAAAGCCTTAGTCTACCGGACCTGTGTGTTGAGCACCTTGCCGTACGGAAGTGAAACATGGTCAACTTACTCATGGCAGGAAAAAAAGCTGAATGTCTTCCACCTCCGATGCCTAAGGTGGATCTTTAAAATAAGGTGGCAAGATAAAATAACCAGTGAGGAAGTGCTACAAAAAGCAGGGTGCCAGGAAATCCGCTCTGTTATCAGCAGCAGACGCCTTTGCTGGCTTGGCCACGTTCGTAGAATGGCAGTAGGTCGACTTCCTGTATGGCGATCTAATAGAAGGCAGGAGAGCCGCTGGTCGCCCACTTTTACGTTATACGGATATATGCAAACACTACATGAAGCTCTTCAAAATCGACACTGGCAACTGGGAAGAGGTGGCACTGGACAGATCCACAAAGAGAGAGAGCATAAAGGAAGGGTCACAGACTGCAGATGTCATACACAACAGAAGCAGAAAGAAGGGTGAAAATGCAACGGCACCTGGTGATTATATATGCCCAACCTGCTATCGCAGCTGTGTATCAAGGATTGGCCTCTTTAGTCACACAAGAAGTTGCGAAGGGAAAAGATCGTCTCTCGAGACGTAAATTGCCACAGAATCTGACTTAATATAAAAATATAATCACAAATAACCTTGTTTAGCTTATATAAAAAAGTAATCACAATAAGGCATTATCTTAAAGTTTGAAGAGTAAGCATGAGTGCATTGTTACACGTTACCACCTATACCCACTTACGACCTGCCTATTTTGCCACAGCTAACGCAACCAAAGCCTTTTTATTTTTTCTTTACCTAAATATACATACGTATACATGGTAAATATACATGGTAAATATACATGGTAAATATACACGGTAAATATACACGATAAATATACATGGTAACTATACATGGTAACTATACATAGTAACTATACATGGTAAATATACATGGTAAATATACATGGTAAATATACATGGTAACTATACATAGTAACTATACATGGTAAATATACATGGTAAATATACATGGTAAATATACATGGTAACTATACATAGTAACTATACATGGTAAATATACATGGTAAATATACATGGTACATCCGCTGCTGAGGACAGACATAGACGGCGGAAAGAAAAAATCTAAATCGACCACCGGCGAACAATGGTCATGCCGGCGCTGGATGTGGCGAAATTTGTAGTTCGCAGCTGGGGCTGCGTAGCCACGGGAAATACTGCATTCCTCATAAATCTTCGGACTCGAAGCCAATCCTTAGTAGATATGCGTGTATATATATATATATATATATATATATATATATATATATATATATATATATATATATATATACATACATTTTTGGTTTCTTTTCCATTAAGCTTTGGTCCTTTATTAAATCTTGAAGTTTATATGAACCAGAGAATTCGTTAACCAAGATGATATTTGACAAAGTGAACTATCACTCGCTGTTACTATCCTATACACATGTTATGTTCACTTCTGGACATTCGACATACACTACACACAGAAATCCTCAATCACATGTATATATGTCTGTTGCTCTATTGGAAATACGGCAGACACACAGAAGCCATTTATAGCATCTATGTTGCCCTTTTTAAGTTTAGAAGGACAAACGAAAGCCCTGATTCACATTTATATAAAAAAACAAAAAGGTTGCCCAATGGACCTCATTCGCCAACCGTAAACAAACAACATTTTGCCAAGTGGTTCTCTATATCTTCTATACAAATTACGCACTCCATAAATGCTGTCACGTGATACGCAATTTTCATTGTTTTATCAATATTATCACGTGGCTAAATGTTGTTTGTTTACGGTTGGTGAATGAGGTCCATTGGAGTTTTAAAAAGACACAGGGAAGTCCTAAATTACGTTTACAAACGTCTGCTGTCTGGAGATTTCTTTGACACAACGGAAGTCCTGCAATGCCATTTTAATCGATCCATTAACAAAGATGGTGCCTTTGCGGCTAATGACTTCAGCTAATTTATTAAATGTGCTCAAATGATCGTGTGTGTATTTGTTGCGGGGGCAGAGACAAATTATAATGTGTCTAGGGACGGACCAGGATGAGAGAGATCGCGCCTCGAGTGTCGGTATGTAGCTTCTGTCGAATCGATCACGGCTGTTGTCCTTTCAACGATCAGTGTAACTCTATTACAATAGCCCTTGGCTCTTTGTTCGGGGCTTAGTGTAAAGTTACTCACCAGGGTCTGGATTATTTGTGGCCCTAGGCGATGATGGGCGAGGGGCTTGGGAGTATCGAGAGGTATAACTGACGGAGGGGTTAGTATTTAAGTGCGGGAAGCTAAACACGATATCTTTTGCCTTGTCACGTACTGCGTACACAGACAGCTGGCTAAGTAGGTAACTTGACATACTCATCCAGTGAGTCTCAATTGTTTTCAGTGAAGATATTTTTTTTCCATCCAATCTGTCATTTTTTCATCCAATCCGTCATTTTTTCCATCCAATCCGTCATTTTTTCCATCCAATCCGTGATTTTTCCATCCAATCCGTGTTTTTTTTTCCATCAAATCGTGTTTTTTTTCATCCAATCCGTGTTTTTTCACATCCAATCCGTGTTTTTTCCATTAAATAGTGTTTTTTTTTCATCCAATCCGTGATTGTTCCATCCAATCCGTGTTTTTTCCCATCCAATCCGTGTTTTTTACCCATCAAATCGTTTTTTTTTTTCATCCAATCCGTGATTTTTCCATCCAATCCGTGATTTTTTTCCATCCAATCCGTGTTTTTTTCCATCCAATCCGTGTTTTTTCCCATCCAATCCGTGTTTTTTCCCATCCAATCCGTGTTTTGTCCCATCCAATCCGTGTTTTTTTTCCATCCCATCCGTGTTTTTTTCCATCCCATCCGTGTTTTTTCCCATCCAATCCGTGTTTTTTTCCATCCAATCCGTGTTTTTTCACATCCAATCCGTGTTTTTTCCCATCCAATCCGTGTTTTTTTCCATCCAATCCGTGTTTTTTCCCATCCAATCCGTGTTTTTTCCCATCCAATCCGTGTTTTTTCTCATCCAATCCGTGTTTTTTCCCATCCAATCCGTGTTTTTTCCCATCCCATCCGTGTTTTTTTCCATCCCATCCGTGTTTTTTCCCATCCAATCCGTGTTTTTTCCCATCCAATCCGTGTTTTTTTCCATCCAATCCGTGTTTTTTTCCTGTCTTGATTATTCCTCGTCCGTGTTCATGAATGCTTTTAGTTTTGGTTTCGGTAGATGTGGAGAGGAGGACAATATTCATCATTAGATCCAGACGTCTCTTGCTACACCATTTAACAGGAATTATATGGAGGCGCGGTGGATGAGTGTTAAAGCCCTTGGCTTCTGACCCGGCGGTCTCTGGGTGGAACCTCGATGAATGCTACCATTTTAAATTTCGGGATTTTTTTAGGGCGCCTGTGAGTCCAGCCAGTTTTAATGAGTAAATGACCTAAGTTGGGGACAAGTTAAGGCGGTTGGTCATTGTGCTAGCCACATGACATCCTCTATAACACGGTCTGGATTTCAGCACTATGGAGATATTGTATATTTTTCACGATTATATATATTGGTATAAACTTATTAATCTTCATCACAACCCATGTTTTATTCCATACGCTAGAACTAATTCGTACAAGTGCTCCTTCTTCCCTAGTGGCCATTAGTGAATGGAGTGGGTTGCATGAATCAGCTAGGAAAAGGTACCACTTAGCAGAGTTGAAGTCGTTGATTAACATGCATGACCGTAGCTAGGATTTGTGGAGGGTCGGTCCAGATTTGAAAATTCCACCTGGCCTCTACCTGAGAGGGGCCTGCAAATGAGTGTTCACTATTTATTTTTACATTAAATATTACGGCATTATCTCATGTCATGATGTGGAATGTCAAAAAAGCATTGGATCTTAAAGAGGTCAAGCCCGCCCTGGCCCCCAAATGAAGAGCTACGCCACTCTGGATGACTAGATTGACACATGAAATGCGTAGGATGCAGTTATATCCTTGTTTTAAGTATCGTTTATAATATATAAGATAACTATGGAAGCATCTGCAGTTGGAGGAAAGAAGAAATCTTTTATGGTTCATCACAGTATGTGCTGTTGTGATTATTGAATTTATTGTTTGTAGGTACGATTAAACATGAAATGTTTATATACTAAATGATTTCTACCTATGTAAATATAAAGTTCAAATTCATTTTTTTTAATACTCAAGTAAGATGTAAAATTCATTTTTAGAAGATAAACATAGACATATATAAATAAAGACTGGAAAAAGGAAATAACTTCATGTAACTTGAAAACATGTATATCTATTGTTGTCGGATTTCCGAATTCTGAAAAGTTGCATGATCTTCAGTCTTGGAGATTACATTGAATTACACTGCTGTACAATAAAGTACACAATGCAAGTCACAAATTTTCGTTTCATAAAACTCTTTTATCCGCCAGTCTATATTTATTTATGTCTATGAAGATAAATTTACTAAAAAAAATTTTTTTCGCAAAATTTACCTAGGATATAATTTTTAAATGTCTTCTTGAAAAACTATCTTTAACAATTTTCTTTATTTCTTTTAATGCTATAATACTGTCATTACCTTTTAATCTCTCATTCTGGTGAATTATCTCCCTTGCTATCAATTTATAATATAATATTGAGTTGGAGGGAAAAAACAAGACTAAAGAAAAAAAAAGCCCACATAGGTACAGGGGCTGGCAAGGGGCAATATATATTTGTCGGGGGTGGGATATTGGACATTATGACGACAGTGCCCGAGGAGATATGGACACTGGAACTTATTAACTCAACAGAAGACATGGCTGGTAGCGTGGGGCGAGAGCCACTAGCGGCACAAGATGGTCATGAAAGATAACCTGTACTAGAAGCGTTGACAGGAGTTCATTCCCTTGATAAAAATGGATTCCCCTCTACCAACACCAACCTAGAAGTTCTATAAAAAGACTCAATGTCGTGTGATGGCTTTAATATACACGTCTAGGTCTTGGAGCTCTTCAACGTCAATTGATATCATTATACATGATCACCACATTTATCATCCAGGCGGCTGAAGGCTTTGTAGTGGTGTTTTGTGCCTCATTGATATCATACTGAAATAGTTCGATGTACGTCAAACATATGATCTATATCGGTCTTTAAATGTTTTTCGATTGAGCTGGAAGCTGGATTAATGGGTACATTCTAGTCCATATCTTGAGATCCCCGGGAAAACGCCTGATAGGGGTGACAGACTGCTGACTAACTGGCATGGAAACAATTTCTCCAGTTGGCACCTTGTTGTTGACGGCCGTTGACTTGTAGCACCAAACTGCTGGTAGACAACTAAACCACTGTAGGCATATTATACTTTAACTTATAGAACTTGAAAGAGCTTAAATAACTTGTTTGTGAAATAAACCAAATATAACTTTTATTACAATATATACATAATCAACTTCATATCAAATTAAATAGTAGACTTAAGTAATAATATAAAATGGTATTTAGAACAAAATCTAAGTCACTACAAAAACACGTCTTTAGGCTCTGGCATCTTGGAGTCGTTTTTGCATTTGCATTACGCGATACCCTTTAGTAATTTCCTCATCCTCACTGCATAGCCACCAACCAATCACTAATTTCTTCTCAACGACACCTTAGATACACACACTCCATAACAAACCCACAGCACAAACATGCATGGCACATCGGGAGGATGATGGAAAGGGTCCGCTAACCCGTTCCATCCGACACGCTGTTCCTGTGATTTCTGATCTCTCACGTTAAGTCGCGATACAGTATAGGAACTTCTCGTCACATCGGCCTTCGACCTCGATTGGATAGGGCAACCCAGGCGGAGTTCAGGGCGCCGTGTCTCAAAACAATGGTTGTGATTAAATGACCGTCTACTACTAATTCGTGTTGATGGATGGGGGGTATCCAGACAGAGGGTGTAGTTTGGTCAATGGTCATAATAGAGCGCAAACTTGATCCTTGACGGACTTTGAGAAAGCTGGGTTATGT
The DNA here is from genome assembly GCF_947242115.1 of Biomphalaria glabrata. NCBI lineage: Eukaryota > Metazoa > Mollusca > Gastropoda > Planorbidae > Biomphalaria > Biomphalaria glabrata. The sequence continues at coordinate 50,035,748 of NC_074715.1, read as the reverse complement.
AGTTTGAAAAACAACTGTAAAGCTCTCACGAAAGTAGTGGAACACACATTTGAAACCCAAAAGAAAAAATCTCTTTTCAAAAACAGACGCAGGCAGTGAAATGAGAACTTAAATAGACCCCAAACTGACATCCATTTTGTCCGCATCAGTGGTTGATAAATATACAGGTCACATCTTGGTCTGCGAAATCACAGGAAATACTTCCCTCACCCTTTACCTTCGGAATCGATGACACGCCTTTTTATATATAATTCGTTGAGTCAGTAAAAGCAACATTTCGTTACATGTCACACCTTGCAAGTGATCGCCCAACATAATTTTCCGTGACAACTCTCAGAAAACGTGAGAGGAAAATTGTGTAAGTGGAAAAAGTCAATACACGTAGACCTACTGGAATATAGATACAGCGACATCGGTTGGAATAAAAGTCAGACTGACGCACTTCTTGGTTATGGCCACATTCTAAAATGCTTACGAATCTTAGACGCTATTGGCAGAATTAGTGTTCCCAGCAATGCTATAATAATAATAACAATAAGTACTGTTTTCCATTCCGAAGATCAACAAGAAATGCAGTATTTCCCGTGGCTATCAGCCCCAGCTGTGACCTACATATTTTGCTACATCCTGGCAAGAATAACCATTGTCCGCCATTGGAAGATTAAGATTTTCTTTTCGCTGTCTGCGTCTGTCCTCAGCAGCGAAATGCTATAGAAGAATCCTAATTATCACCTACAAAGAACTCCCCATAAATGATGAGATTCGAAACAAGATCACAATGTCAATATAGCCCCCACGATGACCTGCTAACCTTTACCTTTACCTTGACCTGCTAATCACAGTCAATAACGTATACTAAAACTGAATGACCATATCACGATGTCCACAAGCCTCGAAAAGATCTTTCTTGAGAGAAATAAGAAGAGACAGGCAGACGATGACAAGACGGCATCATGGGAAGAGATTCAAGTCAATGCAAAAACAAACAAACAAAAAACTACAAAAGACAGGAATCAAGCCATCGGTCGATAGATCATGTGTGATGCCCCAACGGTCAAACAGACCTAGGAATATGTGAAAGCGACTGAACTATATAGAACTGGTTTTTTTTTTTTTTTTGATAACCTTTCATTTAAAAAAATACTTAACTACCGCGTTAATTTATATAGCTTTTGATCAATCAATTTGAACTATTTCACTAAACGTATACAATCGATCTCATCCAGGTATTTTACATTTATTCGTCCTATTTCTACATTGATCATCAAAAACAACGCACAAAAAATTCCGGTCTTTTAGTAGTATCTATATAAACTATATAGTAAGAAATAAATTTATCAAGTAATTATTAGACCATAAGAAGGTGTGTGAAAAAGTATAGATCTTACCTTCCGAGCTTGGGGTTCGTGAGTTCGAATCCCGTGTAAGACCGAGGAGCTTTGAGTATGGTCGTTGTGCTAGCCATAAGATACCGTAGTTAACCATCGTTCAATGAAATAGATGGGTTTTACATCATCTGTTAAGGATTTTCTTTTTTGCCTTACAACTTTAATGACAATGTCAATATTTGTAAGCTTCCTGCTAAATGCAGGACATTTGTCATTGTCATTTGAAATCAATTCGTTTCTCTCTTTTAAAATGATTTGTCCCTGTAAAACTTTTCTCTTTCCACGTTGCGAACTTCATGTCTGTCTAGAGTTCTGGTTATTAAAGTAAACAAGTTAATTAGTGGGAGGAAACTAACAGGACGAGACTTACACAAGCTTCAGCCCAAGCTTCTAGAGCGAAGTCTTTATGCGGATCATAGAACGTGTGCAGGCTTTTCACCTTTTCAAATATTCATCAGTTTTTCTCGTGTTAAGAAATGGGATTTTTAGCTCTACCTCTCCCCCTTCACAGAGCGATAACAAGCTGAATGGAAGTTTCCTGTCGTGAGTAACAGCGTACAGTTAGTGAGTGTGTGAGCGAAATACGGGAAGCGAGAGAGAGTGGTAGAGGGAAAAAGAGAGAGAGAGAAAGAGAGATGGAGCAAGAGAGAAAAAAGAGATGGAGAAAGAGAATGAAAAAGAGAAATGGAGAAAGAGAGAGAGAGAAAAAGAGAGATGGAGAAAGGGAGAGAAAAAGAGAGATGGAGAAAGAGAGGGAAAAAGAGAGATGGATAAAGATAGAGAAAAAGAGAAATGGAGAAAGAGAGAGATAAAGAGAGATGGAGAAAGAGAATGAAAAAGAGAAATGGAGAAAGAGAGAGAAAAAGAGAGATGTAGAAGAAGAGAAAAAGAGAGATGGAGCAAGAGAGAAAATTGATAGATGGAGAAAGAGAATGAAAAAAAGAAATGGAGAAAGAGAGAGAGAGAGAAAGAGAGATGGAGAAAGATAGAGAAAAAGAGAGACGGAGCATGAATGAGAGAAAGAAAGGGAGAAAGTGATAGAGTTAAAAAATAAAAGAGAGGTTAAGAGAGAGAGAGAGTGAGAGAGGAAGAGTTAAAAAGAGAAGGAGAGGGATAGAGAGATGGAGAAAGAGACGAAGAACGAGAAAGAGAAAGAAATGAAGAAAGTGATACAGCTAGAGAGAAAGGGGTGGTGAGAGATTGAGAGAAAGAGGAAGAGAGAAAAGGAAAAAAAGAGAGTGAGAGGGAAAAATAGAAAGAGAAACAGAGAAAAGAGAGACATAGAACGAGATAGAAAGAAAGAGAGAAAGTGATAGAGATAGAGAGAAAGAGAGGGGGGAAAGAGGAGAGAGAGAAAGAGAAAAAAAAAGAGAGGCAGAGTGAAAGAGAGAAAGACAGAGAGAGTGAAAGAGTGTGGGGAGAGGGAAGATGACTAATATGCAGGGAGCCATTCTATCTCTTTGGACACGCCAAGGGACTACAACCCAAGCGACAAGGCTTAGTTCTAAGTGCTGAAACAAAGGCGTGGACGGTGGAGACCCACATTGTTTCTAGGTCTCGCTTAATCCTCTTAATATTTCTTGGGGATTTTGGAAAATTGCAGTGATGGACATAAACATTACGGTGTTTGCCTGTAGGATTTTTTTTTTTTTTTTTTGTCTTTAACTGACGTACTCTGAAAGTATCTAGACCTCACATGACATTGCAACAGTTGAGAGGAGTGAAGCAATACCTTTTACAAAGTTGAATGCCATACTTTTTAGCGGCCCCCGAAGGAGGAAAAGACGCTATCAGTTTTATGTGAAATGTCTCTACCTCCACCACCCCGCCCTCACCAGATGTCGAAGCCTCATCTACCCCTCGCTTTGGTAGTCTTTGTATTTTTCTTTGGGGACCCATTTGGAGCCCCTTTGTACCAGAGTAAAGCCGTCACTCTGCAGCCATTGCTCAATTGTCTCCTTTTCCTGCGCTTTAGTGGTGTTCCCTTTAACCACTTGGGCATAACTTGGGGTACCGCTCTCCTTCTCTTAGGGATGTAACAAACAAATATATAACTGAAGCAAAGACATTCAAATTAAAATACTGTACTCCCTGAAATAATTATATATAACATGAAATCTTGTTCGAGGTGCAGTGACCTACAACAGAGGACCATTAATAGCGTTTGAGAAAACGTCTAGTTCTAGACTAAAAGCATTTGCCTACCTATACACCGGTTGTTTAATATAATTGCATCAACCGATGTTCTTACGTAAAAAAAAACAGTTTTATTCTAGGTGGATCTTTTTTTTCCCCGGTATACATTTAAGAATTTTTTAATTCTAAATAATATTGCAAATATTTGCAACGCACATTTTTTCCTTCACTCATGCTATTAACAGTAACACACGTACAATCTTGATAAAGCGCAACTATTTGAACTGTAAATAAAAATGGCGCATGGCTCGAGGGTATACGTCTCTTGCCTAATTAAACTAGAGGGCATGAGTTCGAATCTTATAAATTGCAAACGTTCTATCGAAACAAAAAAAAAAGGTAATTACTTTCTAATCTTACCCATGGGTTAATTGAGTCGAGCAAGCTTATCAGAGACGTAACCTCTGCTAAGTCATTGATATTAATTACTGATTCAGGCAACCCGTTCCATACGTTAATGGCACTAAGAGATGATGGTTACTAAGAATGTTTAATTTACGATTTCACAAGTACTGAGTTTGGTTTATTTTTCGGTCAAAGACAGAGAACTGAGGCCATCTCTAGGATATCCACTACCTTTATGAGTGAGTCTGGTGTGAATGTACACTTTGGTTTCTTATAGTTATAATGTTTTTTGTTTGGTGTAATGCACAAATTGTAAGACAAATTTCCATATGGACAATAATGATTATTATTATTATTAGTAGTAGTAGTAATTACGAGATCTACAACAAACTGTTAAAGCTATTTAACCGTGGTCAGATCAATATAAGAATGCGTCCCTATATTTGTCATCCGTCAACTCAAGAAAACATAAATAAACTAGAAATGACGCAAAAATAGAGCCGTGGGATTTATAACAGACTTTGATTATAGTAACACCAATATTAGTATCCCTAAACTTACAGACACTTCTGAACAGACGAATAAAAACAAAGTAGCAATAATAAATGAAACACTGAACCATAATTTAACCACGGAAAAACACAAAATAATAAGATACCCAGAGAGACACAAAGATAAAAAATACATTTCTTATTCCATATGCTAGGACAAATTCTTATAATGCTCTTTCTTCCATAGTGCCACCAGAGCAAGGAGAGTCTTGTCTTAATCATCCAGGACAAGCAATAAATTAGTAGAGTTTGTTTTAGTATCTAATCAAAATAAAAGACTACACAGATACATTGATCCCAGTTGGATGTATATCTAAACATTTTTTTTTCTCTGAAGTAACGTCGGTAATATATAAGAAAAGAAAAGTTAATTAAAACAATAATAAGAATTTGGTTAAAATCGCCACGAATTTAGATACACTCTCAATCTAATAGCAGGACCGAATTTAGAATTGAAAAGGCCCTAAGCTTTTTTTTTTAAAGATATGATGTCCTTAATATTATGTCATTGCTAAATATGAGTTTCGGATCTATAGAGGGTTTAAATGATATACAACGAAGATATGTATAGTTAATGAAATAATGACTTTTTAATTTAAAACATTTGTATTCATAACAAACTAGTTTGTTTAAAAAATAAAGCTTGGTAAAAAAAAAAGATGTCCAGTATACTTTAGGCTCGAGTAATACAAGAAAAGGTTATTGTTTAATGTTTCGGATGTACCTTTAGAACTGAAGAGAATTAGAACCTAGCCCAAACCTCACGCATGACGGCTGGGGGACGACGGAGGGTAGGGGTTCAAACCTGGTACCATCGAGACGACCAAAACCAATTTAAAAACAAACAATAGGAGAGCTAAATAAAATGTAATGGAATGTTTCTCTTTCAGACCCTGCGACCTATAAGGCAGATGTTGTTTAGGTCATATGTTTCTTTGGCCTACGGTTAATGAGCAGGGTGGTATTTGTCCAGCACAACGACCAACCGCCTTTACTTTTCCCTAACTAAAGTCCGGTACCCATTAGAGTTGGGTGGACTCAGGGACGCCCTTAAAATCCTGAAATTCAAAATCACAGTCTACATCGAGATTGCAACCCAGGACCCCAGGTTAGGAAGCCAAGCTCTTAACCATTCAGCCCACCGCGCCCCCAAATACAAGAACTAGAACCAAATAAATGGTCACACGAACTTCAAAAGTTCAACACATGCTCGGGTGTAGCGGAGAAACACAGAGGAATTCTTGTAAAAAACAACGACAGGGTTTAGAGTAAAGAAATGAGACATTACCACGTACTTTTTCTATGATTCAATACTTTCTTCAATATGATGTTCAACTTTTCGAGATCGCCTACATTTCTTTAAAAACAAATATTGGCAATAAATTAAGGTATAAATTATCATTCAGAAAACTTTTGTGAATTTGTTTTTTGGGAGGGGGGAGGAAGGGGTAAAGTTAAAGCTGATGTTGCCTATAACTTCAAATACAAAAACAAAATTTAATAAAATACTCTGAAAGACACAAAGATAAAGGCACATTCCTCGTCCCATATGCTAGGACAAATTTGTACAAATACTCCTTCCTCCCTAGTGCTATTAGAGCATGGAATGGGTTGCCTGAGCTAGTCAGGAAAACCAGTGACTTGGCAGAATTTAAGTCATTGGTTAATATGCATGACTAAATGCATGACGCGTAGGACGTAATCATCTTCTTTTTTGAAGTAACGTCTGTATTATAGAAGATAAGATAACTTATTTCAGCACTACATAATCCGTCGCATATTTTAAGTTCATTTATTTCTAGCTCTAAATTCATTTGTTATGTCCAACTGAAAAACATACCTGCCGTGAATGTCACCCCTAGTATTTGTTTACATGTATTAGACTGTGTACTGACCATATTTCGTGTCGTGATCGTTACTATGTGTGTCGTTGTTTGTCATTCAGTGTATTATATAAGATAAGATAAGAATAAACCTTTAGATGTAACCTGGTTTTTGTTATTTTAAAGTACAATACCCATACACGAGTAATCAGTTTCTATACGAGTTAATTTTATTTTGGTGACTTCTGTGGACACGTTTCTACATAAAATGTAATATACGAAAAAATATTGTTCACTGTTGCAAATGTTTGTTATATGTCATCTAGAATGATGCCACTCATGTGAACGGTCAGTCTCAGCTGATATGGGCTGTCCACCGTAAAAAAAAAAAAAGGGCTGGGAACGCCAGGGGCCAAATGTCGTGTAAACAAGTCCGCCAGGGCTGAAATGACCAACTTTATGATGTCTGGGCACAAAGGTCACTCCAAGACGTGAGTGGCATCCACAGGGCAAAGAGCTAACATATTTTTTTTTTAAAATCCACAGAGTAATAAAGTTATTTAGAAGAATAGACGCTTGTATCTAGCCTGGGCTACATAGTTTACAAATTTAGATCAGGCTGATGGTACTGAGTATACCACATTTAGACTAACTCTTTACCTTGAACTGGGATGTGCGCCCCGTTGCTGGTGCGTACTAAGGTACCAAAGATCTTGAATTCAAGAATATGATTGCTTCCCCGCCCAGGAATCTACAAGGTTGAGTGTGACAAAGAACAAATCGAGTCGTTCTGTGTATTAGTGATCATCTCACCATTACCTCATCATAATCTCATCATCATCTCATAATCATCATCTCATCGTCATCTCATCATCATCTCATAATCATCATCTCATCATCATCTCATCAGCATCATCATCATCATCTCATCAGCATCTCATCATCATATCATCAGCATCATCATCATCTCATCATCATCTCATCAGCATCTCATCAGCATCTCATCAGCATCTCATCATCAGCATCTCATCATCAGCATCTCATCATCATCTCATCATCATCATCATCTCGTCATCATCTCATCATCATCTCATAATCATCATCTCATCATCATCTCATCATCATATCATCAGCATCATCATCATCTCATCATCATCTCATCAGCATCTCATCAGCATCTCATCAGCATCTCATCAGCATCTCATCATCAGCATCTCATCATCAGCATCTCATCATCATCTCATCATCATCATCATCTCGTCATCATCATCATATAATCATCATCATCATATAATCATCAGCTCATTATCACCACACCATCACCTCATCATCATCATCATGTCATCATCATCATCATCATCTCATCATCAGCTCATTATCACCACATCATCACCTCATCATCATCATCATATAATCATCATCATCATATAATCATCAGCTCATTATCACCACACCATCACCTCATCATCATCATCATGTCATCATCATCATCATCATCTCATCATCAGCTCATTATCACCACATCATCACCTGTCCTCCGTTATAGCCAAACGCCCAACATGAGCTCCGATAATACACCCTCGGTCACACGCCCACCACATCCTCATGGCTCTCCATATAGCCTCCCTTGCTCCAAGGCGCACCCACCACATTTGAAATGTCACAAACAAAAGACCCAACTTTGTCCATCTTTCAAGACGAGATGTCACGGAAAATGAAGAATTCGGTTAATGAGGCGCTTTTAATCACACCAAAAAAATGAATTTAAAAAGTCAATTAAAAAATCTTTTTGCAGAGGAATCCATAAATCTGGACTAATACATTTATGCAGGAAGTCAGTTTTTTTCCGATCAATATTATTTGTTTATGACTTCAAAAATTTTTTTAAACATCGGCCGAGTGGAGGTCGATCACCCCTACCCCCTGGATCCGCTGCATCAGATAAATATCATTTTTATAGGTAACATATACCCCTAGAATGACAGTATACTTGCCATTTTTATGATATACAAAACAATGTCAAATGACACTAAACTGAACATAACTTTTGCCAACTAGGTACATTGAAACAGTACCTAATTGCCTAGCTGTTGATCAACGTATCTCCCTCAACCAAAGAAAACATATAAAACCCAGAAAGACACAAAGATAGAGGCAAATTCCTTATTCCATATGCTAGAACACATTCGTACAAGTGCTCCTTCTTCCATAGAGCCATTAGAGAATTGAATGGGTTGCCTGAATCAGCCATGAAAACAAACGATTTAGCAGTGTTTAAGTGATTAATTAACATGCATGACTAGATTGACACTTGAAAGTAAAGTCTGTAATCTAATAGATAAATTAACAGCTAATTATTTGCCCATTTGTTTTCGAAGAAGTTTAAAGTCTGAGATTGAAATTTTCGCTCTCTCTTTCTCTCTCTTCATCTCTCTCTCTCTTCATCTCTCTCTCTCTCTCTCTTCAGATTTTTTTTTGTTTTTTTCTTATATATATATTTATATATATATATATATATAAAAGAAAAAAAGAAAAAATCTGAAGCATCCATATATATATATATATATATATATATATATATATATATATATATCATGGAAATGAAAACTTAAAATAGACAACGGCATCGTCTGCATTAGGTGTAGCAAAATATATAGGTCGCAGCTGGGTTTGCGCAGTCATGTGAAATATTCTTATACTGCACTTCTCCTTCATCTTCGGATAGAAGACAATGACTTGACATTGTATTGTCTAAGATTACACCCACACGACATCGAGAAAGGACGTTGGTGTTTCTAAGAAACCAATAACGTCATTTGAAGTAACCCAAGAAGAAAAGTAAACTCTCGAACTGGAGAGCGCTTGATCAACACTTTGTGATATATTGTTTACATTTAGAGAAGAAAAAAAGATTATACACGAGAGAAATTATCTAAACGTTTATTCCGGCGGCAATCGTTGTATATTTAAGGGAGCTAACTCAAGTGTCGTGTTTCCTTTGTTACAGGCACGGAAATAAACACTAAGGTTACCATGACGACTGGCTGATGACTACGTCATGATGACGTCGCGGACCTGTGCCTGGCCTCAACTCTCAACATGGCCTTTTTGTTGAAAAAGGTGAGTCTAATTTACTCGGAAAGCAAAAAAAAAGGTTGTATGTACTTTTTAAAGACCAGAACGTGGGTGAAGTTCACTTGCAAGGGCGGATCTAGAAATTTTCAGAAGAGGATGGGACTTTTTTTTTTTTCAATTCAAATTTTGGCTTGAGTTGGACCGTTGGGGCACCACGCTTGATCTGACGTCCGTCTCTTACCATCCTTCTCTGTATCTTGGCAGGAGGAGAATCCTTTTTATAGACAGTCAGCGTCGGATTTAAGAATGTGGAGGCCCTGGGGTAGGATTTTTGTGAAGGCCCTACAATTTTTCGAAAGCTTTAATAAAGATCCCCTAATGAATGAAAATAGTTATATCTAAAAGAAGGAAAAAGAGTTCTTGTAGATTAAATCACACTTTCCTTTTAAAAAATATTTAATATGCCGATTAAAAAGTGTATATTTTTGAGTTTGTGGAAGTTTTTGCCCTTAGTAGAACTGTAATTGCTTATTCCGAGCATGCTACAAGCGTAACTTCTTAATCACGTAAAAATGTGAAAGAAAGTTTTTAAAAAAAAGTTTTTGACCCGTCCAAATTTGCATATATTTGATATTTTTTTTTGTGGAGGCCCCTTTCTTGTGTAATCCCAGCGGCTGTAGCACCACCCGCCCACCCTTAGATCCGGCCATGTCGACAGTCCTGACTTTGATGTTGGCTTCTCATCTTTCTTCTGTTTATGTTTCGAATGTTCCTTCAGAATTGAAGATTATTACATTCTAGCTCGCAGGACGGCGAGGGATGGTGGCAGGCAGGTTTCGAACCCACAACTGAAGAGGTGACTGTGAGCGCATGCCAGACTCATAAGGAGAAATCTTTTGCCTGGTTCTACTCTCTGCAGATATGTTATTGCGAGTTATTAGGCTCTCATAATATGCCAAAGTCTTGGCTTTTTTTTTTATTCAGTACTGAAGAGATTACATTGCCAGCAACGCATAAGACACTAACATAAGTTTACGGTTTACACAACAGTTCACGTTAAAATTGTCCATAAACGATAAACTGTCCAAACTTGACGATCACTGGGTTGTCCATTGTCCTGGATTGTTTTTTTTTTAAAGGAAACCTCAGAATTTGCGCTATTCAATTTTAGCTTTATCATCATAGGAATCCTTGGGCCTTTGGCCTCTTTTCTTTGCCTCTTTTTTTTTGCCTCTTTTTTGGGCTCTATGTGCCTCTTTTATGGGCCATCTCGCCTCTTTTGTGGGCTTTTTTTTTATGTTTTTATTTGTAAGTTCTCATAATTCACAAATATTAAATCATAAACAATTGAAAAGTGATTAACCTAAAAATATAATAATAGTAATAGAAATATTATTTAATATCAAAGACATACTACCTAACCATCCTAACCATTTAACCCACTAAAGACAGAAAAATGATACAAGTATCCTCTACTCCAGAACAATCAACACAATATCAGATATCCCTGACCCCCAACACCCTATTTCTGGAAAACTACTTGAGCATTGTCCTGGAATTTTTTTTTTTTTAAAGGAAACCTCAGAATTTGCGCTATTCAGTTTTAGCTTTATCATCATAGGAATCCTTGGGCCTTATGCCTCTTTTTTTTTGCCTCTTTTATGGGCCATCTTGCCTCTTTTGTGGGCTTTTTTTTTTTTAATATGTTTTTATTTGTAAGTTACCATAATTCACAAGTATTAAATCATAAACAATTGAAAAGTGATTAACCTAAAAATATATTTTTTTTCATTTTAAAAGTCATTCTTATAACAGAGAAGGGACTTTGAGGAGATTGTGTTCTTGTTTTGGATTTTATTGCTTTTGATGTGGTGCCTAGGATAGTGAATACGAAGATCTCATTGAGTTTAACTTTGTGAAGATTTGGGACTGAACAGTTAGTGCTCTTTATATACTCTTTTCAACAATGGTAAAAGTGAAATCTTTGTATGGACATTTAGTGAAATCTTTGTGTGGGTATCAAACTTCATAGATATTTTAAATCTCAGAAAACGGAAGCCTTGAAAAGAAGCCACTTCAAGACACTTCAATTCACATCGGTAGAGGCTGCCACGCGCCCAGGAGCCCCCCCGAAAGCAGAAATTAATTATTATCTTATTTGTCGATTTTTTATGCTAAATGTTTCTGAATCATTAGCTACATGATTAAAGACCAGTTAATAAAAAATTGGAGGAATTGGGACAAAATTTTACCTACAAAACAATTACAATGCAGTGCATAATGTAGTCAAACGGTCAATAGTACTTTGCCTATATAATATATATATATATATATATAATATATATATATATATATAATATATATATATATATATATATATATATATATATATATATATATATATATATATTTACACCACGCACGCACGCCTACTCTCTAACCCTCGTTGAAAAAGTCATGAAAAGATAACATTTTTATTTCTGCAAGTTGGACTAGAGTTACCCCAAGTAACTTTCGCGGCAACAAAGGGCACAGCTCAGAAAAAAAAAAGGGGGGGTGGGGCATCGCTTCACATATATTTCTTGTAGTCAACAAGTCTTTCAATGTAGTCGAAATTCCAGTACCAGCTAACTGTTTATTTTTACCAGTCACATATTTCTGGAAAAATGTCATCGACGAAACTGTTGTTATCGAACTTCGCCAGATGGCAGTAAGTTTTGTTTGCTAACATTGGGATAAGTATGGCGACGCTTTGTCCGTTGTTTTTACTCACGAAAGCACAGTCATACACTCGAAATACGTTGCCTACAAGAATACTTTCGGCGTTTATGGTGGCGAGGCTGAAATTGTGTCGATGTCTCAAATACTTCCCGCTACTATCACTATTCATTTCCGAGAACGTCCGCATGACCCTCCTCGAGTTTACAATCCGGGTCAACGTCTCTGCATATCCAAAAAGATATGCCTGTACCTTCCAAAGCCTGTTTTCAGTCATGGACAACTGTATGCTGCTCTCTCCAGAGCTCCATTTTTTCATTCACTCACAGTCGTTTGCCCAAACCCACCCAATTTGGACAACTATTTCTTTCAGGAAGTGTTCAACCGTCACTAAATAGCGGCGTATTCTACGCCGCGAGTCGACTAGTGTGTGTATATATATATATATATAAATATAATTGGCGTTTTCTATATTGAACGAAAAACGACAGAGAGATCCCGGAGATTTTCATGAGTTTTCAAGGGATTTAGAATTAGCGCGGGGCCTTATGAAAGTGCGGGTCCTACTGCGTCCGCATAGGTTGCAGTTGCCTAAAGCCGGCCCTGCTTACAAAGACCGCATTATAAAAGTGTTATATAAAACAGGACCACAATAGCGATTGAGCCCCATGATGACATTCTAACTAATGGTAAAAAAACGTAAATTAAGACTGTACGGGCATATAACAAGATCCTAGGGCTAGGGGCTCGCAAAGTATCTTCATCAGGGAACAGACCTACGTAAAGGAAACAGAGGTTTCACTGGAAGTGATGGGTGGACAACATTAACTCTTTCTCTCCGTAATTATTTGTCCACGTTTTGAAGGAATTCTTCATTCGCTCATTACTATTTCACTCCCCTGTTATGATTGGGCTTCAATAGCTTTGTTGTTTGTTATCAGAAACTGTTGTTTTTTGGTATAGAATTAAAGGGAAATGCATGCTCTTTTTATATAATTCAAAGTCAAGTTTTAAAAAATTAAACATTAATTTAATTTAATGAGGTCAAAATCAAAGATGGTATCGTCGATTAGGAGAGAAAGAGTTAAGGAATGGACGGGCCTATCTATGGAAGAGTCTCTAATACTGGCGAAAGAAAGAAAAGAATGGAGATAGGTGGTTGTCAGATCATGTGTGGTGCTCGATTGTCCAACATATACATATATATTTGCTTATATTTGTATAAGCAAATCTATGTCATACTATTGACTTTTGGTTCGCGTCTCTAGCTATGACGAATGCAAACAGGAAGTAGAAATCTCTATTCAATTAAAACAACAAAGTCTATATAGCTGCGGGCAGTGTTTTTAATCTGAAAGTGTTTGCCAATTTGCTTTGAAGACTGAAGTATGAGAGTCTCTGCTGTAGCCGAGGGCATGCACTATGACCTAATACTATGATTTATTGATAGGTAAAAAGTACATTAACCAATGTACCGTTAGATTTTAGAATTATTCCTTTGTAGTTAGATAAACTGAAGTTACATGTAGGTGAACAAATTGAAGGTATTGAAAACACATTGACTTTATAACAAAGTAAATCATTGTCTTATTGCTAAATACATAAATTGACATTAATGTTAGATAAATAAATTAATGCTATAGTTAGATGTATAAATTATAGATGCATTAACCCAACAGTTAGTATTAATGTAATAATTTATATGTAATAACTAGATAGTTAAAATGACGAAATAGCTAATATATAATCAATTTAACATTATATGTATAGGTAGTTAATCTATTCAAAATTATATGTATAGCTAGTTTAGCAATTATACATTATATTTGGGTTTACCAAAAGATTTTCTAGATTTACTGGACGTTTGCTTATCAACATTGGGGCCACAGGAGGTTTTTTTTTATCTTGTAAATTACTAGCGTTACTTCCAAAGAGAATATAATTAACAAAATGGATTAATTACCAATATTTAATTTTTGATTCATTCATATTTTGTTAGGAACAATACATAATTTGTATTAGACAGACAGACAGACAATGAGTTGCTATAAGCTTTGTGGGAAAAAATACAAAGAGCAAACAATCACTATAATCGATTCTATATAATGCTATGCAATTCAATTAACTTATTACTGCTGATGACTGGCTGGTCATTTCATCCCCTGATCATTTCATCTCCTGGTCATTTCATTCCCTGGTCATTTCATACCCTGGTCATTTCATCCCCTGGTCATTTCATCCCCTGGTCATTTCATCCCCTGGTCATTTCAGACCCTGGTCATTTTAGACGCTGGTCATTTCATTTCCTGGTCATTTCATCCCCTGATCATTTCATCCCCTGGTCATTTCATCCCCTGGTCATTTCATCCTCTGGTCATTTCATCCCCTGATCATTTCATCCCCTGGTCATTTCATCCCCTGGCCACTTCAGACGCTGGTCATTTCATCCTCTAATGATCTAATCCATCAAATAAGAAATGAAAAAGTATGAAATTAACAATATTTCATATTAATTTTTATTTACATGACAGAGTGTGCGGTGAGGGGGGGTGTAGTCCGCACCGGGCGACAGCCAACCTAGTTACACCACTGTTCTGGTCCAATCTCTTTTGCTGTGCAAACAAAACTAAGATTTGATCCTCCCGCCCCGATCAGTGCATTTGGACAGAAAGGCTACAGAAATGACTATAATAATAATAATAATAATAATAATAATAAGCGTCTATGGAAATTGTCCAAAATAACAATATACCCCATTGTTATATCAACCGAGGGGATAATAACAACTGACCTCACAGACACCTTCAAGGCCCTTAACATTCCTAGGAACATCTTCGTTGCCTGTCAGAGGGCGGTACTGCTGCAGACCTGCCACATCACCAGAAAATTCCTCAGTGGAAACTGTTAAAGGGACTAGATGAATTTTGTTTCTCTTTAGCGAAACTCGACCCTGGCAGCGCCAGAGAATGACTACTCGTTCATTTCTAACATAATAATAAAAAGAAGTAACAAGTAACATGAAGCTAAACACAGCTCGAACTGAATCTTAAAACAAAAGTTACGTTTGTTTAAGTCGAAATTAAACACCGTTGGGTCATTTAATTTATGCCTTCAGCATTTCCCCCTTTTACCAAATTATAAAACACACTCACACGCGCAGACACACACACACACACACATATACATATATACATACATACATACATACATACATACATACATACATACATACATACATACATACATACATACATACATACATACATACATACATACATACATACATACATACATACATACATACATACATACATACATACATACATACATACATACATATACAAATTTGGCTGTCTCAAAATACACATTCTGATTAATGAGACATGACACTGTAAAACATTTATTAGATTTATTTTAATTACATACACTGATGTGAGCAGGCTCATGGCGCTAATTGAAGGATAAATCAAATTATTTTCTCATTAAATTATGGGATATTTTCATAAACAGATGCCATTGTATAATTAGCGAACTATTCTGTATCCGGTGTCCAGCATAATAGTGATTTCTCATAGCTATGTATTTAAAATATCATGTAATTTTCTTTTGTCAGAATACGGAATTAAATGTCTAAGTTTTTTAGCATAATCTAATTCTAATTTTTTAATTGGCAACAATGATCTTTATACCGGCCTTGACATTGTTTACTTTGTCTGTTTCATAATCTATTAAAATCTTTTTTCTTTTTCTACCTTAATATATTCACGTGTGTTTTTTTCCTCAATGATTAAAATTGCTTATAAAATTGCTTATAAAATTGCTTATAAAATTGCTTATAAAATTGCTTATAAAATTGCTTAAAAAATTGCTTATAAAATTGCTTTTAAAATTGCTTATAAAATTGCTTTTAAATTGCTTAAAAAAATGCTTATTAAATTTTCAAAACAAATTGCTTATAAAATTGCTTAAAAAATTGCTTACATAATTACTTTAAAAATTGCTTTAAAATTTGCTTATAATTTGCTTTTAAATTGCTATGGTTATCAACAAAAAAAAAAAGATTGTGCTACAAACGAAAGAGCTAGTACGTTTGATTTTACAGTCCAAAAGTACTGACTGCATAGCTAGAGAGGAGGATCCCAGCAATGGAATTAAGATTTTAATTGGTAATTTTTTTTTATCAATTAATTCTTGTGTTGTCTGGTAAAATAAACAATTGTGCGAAATTTCAGCTTGTTCCGAGATTGAGTGTCGGGAAAAAAACGTGCACAAGCTTTTGGCCAGACGAACACACAGACAGACAGACAGAGTGAGTTGATATAAGCTTTGTAAAAATCATCCTTGTCCTCCCCATGTAGGTTATAAAGCCGTGGAACACAACCAAGTCCTCCAGTAACTTGACCGTCCCAGAGCAACCTATGTGTCCACCATCGCCGGACCTGTCTCACTTGACATCGGAGGAGATCAGTGCCATCCATGAGGTCATCAGGAGACAGGAGGAGTTTGACAAGCAGGAGGCAGACAGAGTCAGGTAAGAACACGTATAAGACTAAACACTTCACATTCTCTGACTTGGTGTCTTCAAGAAAGCTAATAATTGAACTTTAACCTAGGTTTTAACCCTTTCTCTCCTAACTGACGATACCAACGTTGATTCCACAGAATGTGGTAAATAATTGCGGAGAGAAAGAGTTAAGAGGACATTCATTTCAAAGATATATTTTGAATAAAACTGAAACAATGGTAATGAAAACAAAGTCATTAAAGGGAAAGAATTGCACTATTGTTTCAAAGAAAACAAACGCTGTAGATAAAATATTTGTAAAACGTTTTACATGTTTCGGATGTTTCTTCAGAGTTGAAGATAATTTACTTTCTAGTCCAAACCTCCCGCAGGACGACGGGGGATTGCAGCGGGCAGGGTATGAACCCGAGACCACTGAGACCAATGAACGACAGTCCAGCGTACATACCGCACAACCAGGCAACCATAAAAAAAATAAAAATAAATTCATGAATTGGCTCCTATGTATTTTTACACTTGAAATTACACATTATCTTTTGCAATTCCAATGATACACTTGCCACTCATGGGTGGAAGGACAGTGCCTGGATACAGATCTAAAACGGTTCTAACGATTTTCCTAGAAATGTGACAGTATATGTATATTTTTGGTGAAACTAGTAGCAGTCATTATGTATATGTCCACATGATGTACTGGCTTGACCGTTATAATGTTTAAAAACGTAATCATCTTAAATTTGGTCTGAAATCATGTCCATGGAAATTCCCGCATGTATTCAGTAAAGAGTTTAAGAAATAAATAGAAGTCTTACAAAGGACTCAAAGCAGGACTGCAAGAAGGACGAATTTCTTTTGTTTAAACCATTCTTTTTTTATTGACACTAGACGATCGTGGTAGAGATGAACACAATCGTATTCCCTATGAACTCAAGCAAGGCGTTAAAGTCGAGTCTTCCATTTTGGAAAAGCCCATTCCCAGCCTAGGCACGGATAGATACAGTAAATAGGCTACTGTTTATAGTGTTTCCACCATAATTGAAAATCTTCATAAAGCTGAAGCCCTAAATCTTTTTCAGTAGCTATTTAAAAGTCGTTAAGCGGAGTCATTTCATAGAGTGCCTCCAATATTTGACAATTTGCATTGAGACTATTTCGTTCTTATAATCTCTAAATCTGCAGGAGGTTGAAAGAAGAATTAGACGGCCTACAGCAGCAGCTGGCTCTCAAATCTATCGCCCGAACGCAGAACAAGAAACTGGTAGATCTACGCCTCTGCCGTCTGTGCTTTAAGACCAAGTTTGCCGACGGAGTGGGGCGAGTCTGTTCTGATTGTCAGCAAAGGGTGTGCCCGCAATGTGGGGCGTTCTGCAAACCGAGATCCACCTCAAAGAGAAAGGTAGGTCAGAAAATAACTCTATGACCAGCAGCCAGGGCTGGATTTAAGGGAGGCCAAGCGGGGACATACAAAAGAAAGGTAGGTCAGAAAATAACTCTAAGACCAGCAGCCAGGGCCGGATTTAAGGGAGGCTAAGCGGGGACATACAAAAGAAATGTAGGTCAGAAAATAACTCTTAAGACCAGCAGCCAGGGCCGGATTTAACGTAGGGCAGGCGAGGACATACAAAAGAAAGGTAGGTGAGAAAATAACTCTAAGACCAGCAGCCAGGGCCGGATTTAACGTAGGGCAGGCGGGGACATACAAAAGGGGACTCCATAAAAGAGAAAAATATATCGGAATATCGACTAATCAGAAAACTTTAATGTATTTTTTTTTAACGCTTACACTTTAAATCTCAGGTCAGGTGAAAACAATGTCGTGATTAAAAAGTGTCCGCTTGTAGTTATAGCATGCTCGGAATATGTTAATACCAGTACAGCTCCGGATTGACGGAAGTGCGTCTACCAAGGGCCTCACCCTCCACAAACTCAAATATATATATACGCTTTTTTAAAAAACTAAAATATGTATATTAATTTTTTTTAAAGGTAGGTGAGATTAAGTATAAAAGCACTCTATTTCATTCTTCTAAAATATAGCTTGCTTTTAGTAACAAGTATTTTTATTCATTAGTGGATCTTTACCAAAGCTTTCGGTTAAGTGTAAGGGCATCTATAAAAATCTTTGCCCGGGATCTCCTCATTCAAAAGGGGCTAAAGGGAAATATTCTGGAAATGATTCAAGCAGGAAAAACATGAAGGTACTTCCTTGACAAAATCCTATTACGATAAAATAGTGTGAAAAGACGCATCTCGTAGCGTAGCAAGGAGTTCGTCGTTTGGGGGCCCGGTGGGCTTGACCATTTTAGGGGCCCCTGCGTTTTGCGTAATATTTAATTTTTAATATAAAAACACTCATTTGGGGATCCCTTCAAGTGGGGGCCCGGAGAGGGGCTCAAATTTCCCCTTACTCCCCCCCCCCCCACTACACCACTGCAGGTCTACCACTTATAAAATAATGTGAGCTTTTCATAGTTAAATTCTAAGGTTTGTTTTTGCTTTGTTTTTTTTCAGAGTATGAGGGGCAGGTGGCGCTGTAAGCTATGCATAGCAAGGCGAGAGATGTTGTGCCGGACAGGGAAGTGGTACCACGGTACGCCGGACCCTGCAGAAGGCGTCAAAAAAAAGCTGTCCGTCGTCTGCGACCTTGATGGCGAGACAGACGCCGGAAGTAGCACCGTAAGTATAAAGGGCAGACGTAGCGTGTAGTAGTAACCTGAACAGGGTTTAGAGAACGCTGTTTCTAGATGGAACACAAAGTTTTGGATTTAAAGAAAGAAGGAAAGATAATGAAGAAAAATGACCAATATTCTCTCTCTCTTTCTCTCTCTCTCTCTGTTTCGCCAGCAGTTGACAGCGGGTCTTTGTGGGTGACATTGCGGGGGGTATTATCTATTCATGGTGATTAAATAGCATTGTCTCCCTTTATAGCGGAAGCGCTAAGAATAGTCCGGATACAAAATGTCACTTAAGTCTGGAGGGCCAAGAAGTCGTGAATCAGTTTCCACATCAATGCTATCGTCTTCCCATCTGAGACGTAGCCTGTCTTCTGACAGTTGCCCTCCTTGAGTTTCGGGTGTACTCCTTCACCCATGTGATTTTTTTTTTCTCAAGATGTTACGTTGTTTATTTTAACTCTTTCTCTGCTAATACACGATGCCAACGTTGATTTGACTCAAATTAAAGTAAACTGGGTTTTGGATTTATATACTATAATTTGTGTTGTGTAAAAAGAGCCTGCATTCTCCTATAATTCAATACCAAATGTAACATTTTCTGAAGACAAACAAAAAGTTATTGAAGCTTTATCATAACAGGAGAGTGAAACACAAATGAGCAAAACGAATAATACGATCGGAATGAGAAAAATAACTACGGAGAGAAAGAGTTAAATATCTTCAATATGTGTTATTGTTGGCGTCAGCAGTCAAACGACAATGGCTCAACTCAAAGCATCAACAATAGCAGAATTGTATATCAACAATAGTCGAATTGTATATCAACAATAGTCGAATTGTATATCAACAATAGTCGAATTGTATATCAACAATAGTCGAATTGTATATCAACAATAGTCGAATTGTATATCAACAATAGTCGAATTGTATATCAA
Source organism: Biomphalaria glabrata (assembly GCF_947242115.1). NCBI lineage: Eukaryota > Metazoa > Mollusca > Gastropoda > Planorbidae > Biomphalaria > Biomphalaria glabrata. The sequence continues at coordinate 50,015,517 of NC_074715.1, read as the reverse complement.
AAATAATAGAATTGTATATCAACAATAGTCGAATTGTATATCAACAATAGTAGTAATGTATTTACCGCATACAGCTTTTAGTTGGTTTCTAATTATTCATGATTCTCCGTATACTAGTCTCTATATTTTTTCATTAATGTTTTTTTATTCTTTAAACACCATTATTAAAAACGTTTAACTTAGAGACTTTCTTGGATCGAATGTAAAGTAGCAACAATACACAATTAATTAAGTTAAACCATAAATTAGATATAAGAACACAACCTAATAAAGTACAAATAAAAGATGAAATAGACAGGGTACATTTGTATTCATTACTAGCCTGACATTACCCGCGGCCTGTGGGCCTTGGTTTGTGTATTATTAATCTAATGGATTGGATTTAGATCTATGTCAAACTCAGATAATGATCCTTTCACGTTTTTCTCTTTCGCCACGAAAATAAAAGTAGTTTTGCGAAAATGGGTTTACCCGTTAAGACAATACATTCACATCTATTAAAAATGAAAGTAGCCCGAGATAAATTAAATATATAAAGTACAATTAAAACGTGTTTACCCGATTTGTTTAAAGGGTAACTCCGATGGTTTTGACAATTTTTGATATAATATGTGTTTTGATTTATAGATAATGAATATATTATTCTTTTTTTTTTATTTGCAAGAATAACTTAGTAATTGATGTTTTTGTGACATAATTTTTCTGCGCATCCAAAACAGTCAGATTTTCACTGAATTTCTGTGTGACGTCACGACGGTGCACTCAAATCCTATTGATACTCATTGATAGGGAGGCGAAAAAGAAATTATCTTTGATAAAAAAAAAAATTTGTTATTACATCATTAAAATACTTTAAAAGAAATTTCTAATGGTGTATTAATTATGACTGTATGTTTGACCGTAAGAAAATTATGATTTTTTTGTGCTGTTTCGACCTAACATTGGTTGACATGGAAAAAGTGATGAGAGAGCTTGACGCTGGCTCAGCCGGCGAGACACACCCCCAAGGTCAAAAGTTAAAAAGCTGGAATTGAGTTTCGTAGACGATAGATCTACTTATTAAATAAGAAATTTAATAGTAGATCTAGTATTCGTAGTAAATTTCTAGCTCACAAATCTGATTTCATTTATATTTATGAACTTCAGTTGTTTAAAATGTCTCAGTAGTATCATTAATTGAATTCTTTGGCCTGGAAATCCAATGTATTGTTGGTACTGCACCTGGTATTAACTTCAATTTTTTTTTTAAATCCCATTTCCACAGCAGTGAAGTTGCTGAAACAGCTTCTCTCAAAATGGTTTGAGCATAAACAGGAATTAGCTAATGCCTTTGTAAAATATTTGCTCTTCAGGCGAATAAATTTTCCCCATTTTCCCTTTAAAACTTCATCTCTTGGAAACAAATGAAAAGAGACACTAATTTCTGTATCAGCATACTTGCTGATTTTATCTTTGTGATTGGAACTACTGCAACAAGCTGAAGAACAATATTTAATTTTCTTCAAGTAGAAATAGAGGTTTATAAACAATGACCGATTATAAATCAACGTGGAGACTAGATCTAGCTGTGAAGCGTAACAATAAATGCGATCCGATAGGTACAGATCTAGACTAGAGAGTTTATCGGTTATATAGGTCTAGATCTATATTTAGCCAGCACCTTCGTGACGTCACGTTTTTAAAAACTAAAAACATCTCGCAGAATCCCGTTTTTTTGGGGGCGTGGAGAATTTTCTGTCTAATTTATTAAATATAAAATTTTCCGAGCATTTAAATAAAAAATGATATAATGTTTACTATTACAACTTTTTACGCAGAATTTAAATATGTCAATAACTAAAATTTGAAAAACTATCGGAGTTTCCCTTTAATGAATGGGATTATAAAGTACGTCAGGACTTCTAAATTCGCCGATAAAATGAACGAATTTATGTAAAAATGCTTTTGAAACACATATTTGAAGGTTAATTTTATTCAATAATGAGATCAATAGACTATATTTTGTATTATGATGTGTCAAAGTAAAAAACTATTTGTGCAAAGTGTAGTTTTAAAAATTTGATCTTGATCCTTTCGATCTTATCTCATGTAAACATTGTTTAGATCCATGAAATAGTAATACTTTCATAGAGTTGAGCAACTATTTTTTGAGGGTTTTAAGTTTGTTTTAGGGCTACTATACATACGTCACGGTTGAAGTTAGTACCCAAGGAACATTTATGCCAATTTTTATCAAGATTGGTGAAACGCTTTTGATTTCTGTGCGTTACATACATAAATACATACATACATACATACATAATACATACATACATACATAAATACATACATGCATAGATACATACATACATACAATATACATACATACATACATACATACATACATACATACATACATACATACATACATACGCATTACTTTCTGCTTTATATTATAGAAAATGCTAGTACACGGAAGTATATGAGTACTCTCCCCTAATGCCATAAGGGCATGGAACCTGTGGCATAGCAACTCTAGCACGATCGAGTTCAATGAAGCCGGAAGGGCGACATTGTTAGGGGTCCATTGGAAAGCTTGACTTGTACTTGAGTTGAGTGATTGGGGTCGTTCCGTATCTCTGACCTACTTTAAGCGATCACGTGATTATGGTCTTACAAAGAGAATAATGGCTATATCTTCCTAATTAGATGAAGATTAAGATCTAGTAGCCCTTCTAGATCAAGACATTCTAGAGATAGCCCTAGATTAAGTAGATCTACAAAAAACAAGTCATCACAATTATTAATAATTCTAACTGAACTCAGTTATAAATGTATACTAACCTAATAATGCGTCTAACAGTATAACTGTACTGGACATTAACTGGACATTACTTGGATCTCCATTGTACTCCAACTGAACTGCATCTTAACACAAACGCAGGTCAACTCAGTTCAACTATATTTCTTTCTGTCTGTCTCTGTCTCTCTCTCTCTCCTTCTCTCTGTGTCACTCTGTCTCTCTCTTTCTTTCTCTCTCTCTCTCTCTCTCTCTTTCTTTCTCTCTCTCTCTCTCTCTGACTCTTTCTTTGACTTTGTGTGTGTGTCTCTCTCTCTCTGACTCTCTCTGTCTCTCTGTCTCTCTCTCTCTGACTCTCTATGTCTCTCTCTGTCTGTCTCTCTCTCTGACTCTCTATGTCTCTCTCTGTCTGTCTCTCTCTCTGTTTCTGTGTCTCTCCGCCCCCCCCCCTCTCTTTCTCTCTGCCCTACAAGCTCTGAAACTGAACTATAGAAAAAGTTTACTTCTTATGACCGCAAGTAAAATTCAACATATTTATATAAATATATAAGGCTTGTCTGAAGATTAATGAGGAACATATCCTTTCCCGTGGCTACGCAGTCCCAGCTCTAACCTATATTTTTTGCGACATCCATCGCAGGTATAACCATTGTCGCCGTTGGTCGATTTTCTATATAGAGACATTACTGTATTGGAAAGGGAAATAATCCAGTTTGACGTCCATTCCAAGGAATGTAGTGTAACTGAAATTCTAAGACAAGCGTGATGTGGGTAATCGTGAAATGTATTGAACCTCTGTTAGTATCAAAGGCAAGAAAATGTGAAGCTTTAGATCTTAAAGCAGGGATTCTCAACCTGTGGATCGCGACCACTTTGGGGGTCGAATGACTATTGGCCAGGGGTCGCCTAAGACTATTGGAGATTTTGATTTTTCATCTTTCATTGTAAGTTTTATTTTGGTCACTTCATACGAAGGCACAGTTTTACCATAGATGGTATACATTGACTCTGTAACTGTAATGTATGTCGTTACAAAATAAATTAAAAAGCGATTGTGTATCGTAAATAAAATGATATAAAAATGGAGGAGGGGGGGGAGTAATGGGAGAGAGAAGCCTATCTAAGAACAAGAACATATTACCAGAAGATACAGATCGTTCTTTTGCTTGAAGGTGGACATTGATAGCTACTTCTTTTTGTTTCTTAAAAAAATGTAAATGTCATACCAAATAAATGTTGCAGACAATTATATAAAGCTTATGCTATGTAAATACATCATGCATTTTACAATTTTAATGATTTTCATTACACTAGCAAAATCACATTTAAAAGACAAACTAGGCCTATAGAACGAAATAAATTTTACGGTAGGGGTTGCGGTGCACCAGTAAATCGTATTAGTGGATCGCCGAGCATTAAGGTTGAGAACTGCTGCCTTAGGGCTTTCTGCATCAAGAGAGTCGTTGACCAGGTAGAGCAGTGGTTCTCAACCTTTTATGCTCGGCGACCCCTTTTTAAAATCCCCCACTTTTCAGCGACCCCCACCCACACACATACAGCAATAGAAGAATAGACAATAACAATTTTTAACAATTAATAATTTTCGATGGTCTTAGGCGACCCCTGGCAAATCTCAATCGATCACCAAGGGGGTCGCGACCCAAAGGTTGAGAACCCCTGAGGTAGAGGAATTGAAGACATTCAAACTAAACAAAAACAAATGTAATTAACTGAAAAACTTTGTTTTTATGTTGGTTTTAACCCAGTTCCTTAAAAACAGCTTCATACGTCTGTCCATGATTACCTGGTATCAATATTTCAGGGCATCTTATGTTCTGTTCAAGATTTGTATCCAATGGCAAATGAAGGGATTGAATTCTTGAAAATTTTTTTTTCTCTCGATCTGAATCCGTCGTGACATTTGTGTCTGTGCGCGCGTGTGCGATGATCAAATATAGATGACGTTTGAAATTCAACGACGGAAACATGAGAAGAGACTTTCCTTACGAACACTCACGGATGTTTTAAGAGGACATTCATTTTAAAGATATATTTTGAATAAAACTGAAACAATGGTAATGAAAACAAAGTCATAAAAGGGAAAGAATCGCGCTATTGTTTCAAAGGAAAGAAACGCTGTACATTAAATTATTTGTAAAATGCTTTACATGTTGAGGATATTCCTTCAGCGTATAAGATTATCTTATTCTTAGCCAAAAGAAAATCCGCTGCCGAGAACAAACGCAGACGACGAAAAGAAAATCTAAATCGACCACCTGCGGACAATGGTTATGCTTGCCCTGGATGTGGCAAAATATGCAGGTCACAGCTGGGGCTGCGCAGCCACGGGAAATACTGTATTCCTCATTAATCTTCGGACTCGAAGACAAGCCTTATTATTCTTAGCCCGAAAACTCCCGCAGGACGACGGGGGATGTCAGTGGGCAGGGTATGAACCCCGGACCATCGAGACGACCAAACAATAGTCCAGCCCAAACGCCGTACGACCGGGCAGATTTAAATATGTTTATAAATATAGGAAACTAGCTTTATCCACCGTATAATTTCGCCTAATTTCTCCCCGATTTATCACCATTTACTCTTGTTTCGAAATCCCCAAATATCATTAAAAAAAAAAGGAATTTGTTAGATTCGACCAAGAGCCCACCTCTATTCCGCCCAGTGCCAGAGCTTGAAAATTAATTCTTTTCGACATATAAAACTAGTAATATTGTGTACGATACAAACAATTCTAATATAATATGCTAATATAACATTATATCTGGAAACTGCAAAAAAAAGCAAGTCATCGAGCTAAGCTTTTTTTTTCCTCTAGTAAATAATTAATAAAATAATTAATGTCCCTTTACATTGATGTTATCATGATTCCATTTTTAGCCACCCCCTTCTCCTCCTCAACACTAGGAATCGCTGTTATTGATTTTGTGCTGTCTGTCCGTCTTTCTTCCGTCATGTTTGGCTCTTTAAATTCGCCGTCCAAAATCAGAGTTCACCATTACTAGAATCGGCTTGTAATAGTCGCTTTTAGTCTTAAGGCTTACGTAATAAGACTTTGTTGTCACAGAAATAATTCTAAATATAGATTTCTTTTCTATCTATTTAGTGCCATGTAAATCTTGAAGACAGTGAAGCTTGTCCATCTGGGAATCGAACGGATTCGGAATTGGTTCGGAGAGTTGAAGGAAAGCCGGCTTCCAAGAATGCCCCGTCTGGGAAGAAATACAACCGAAGGCGGTCGCTGCCTCCAGAGTCGGCGACAAAGGATAACCACAGTGCTGAACGTTCCGACGATGACGATGACGATTTCAGGGACAGCCTGGACAGCTTGATACTGGAGCGCCGTTTGTCTCGAAGGCGGAGGCAGGAGAAGAAACAGAGGCGGAGAATTCGTGCTGGTTAGTCTAGCAATACTATTTTTTTGTAAGCAATTAATATGATGTGTGTCATACGTCCATGCACTCCAGGGCTACGGAGGTTCTGTAAGCGTTGGAGGATAATACTACTAGTTAACACTACTAGTTTGATTTTGGGAGTGGTGGCTGAGTAGTTAAGCGCTTGGCTTCGTAACCTGAGGCCTGAGTTCGAATCTCGATGAAGACTGGCATTTTGAATTTCGGTATCTTTTAGGGCACCACTGAGTCCGCCCAACTCTAAACCTAACTCTAATTGGAGAAAGTAAAGGCGGCTGGGAGTTGCGCTGGCCATATGACACCTGAAAAGGGGAATTTTAATGTACTAGTTTGCTTTATAAATCCAGCGTAACACCTCGCTACACTAGCAAAGACACAGTTCGATTTTTCTTTTTTTTTTTTTTGTTACTATCATATTTATTAAGTTTATTTTGTAAGTGTATGTTATAAATTAAATCAAATCTGAAATCTCCTGTCAAAATAAGACCAAGTTTATGTTTCCAGGGCAAGATCAGAGAAGCTCAGAGTCCCTCTCTGATAGACCCAGGTCCCTGTACGCTGAGGGCAGAGCAACATCTTCCGACAGAACTCCATCGCTTGTAAAGAGTGGTGAAAGGCGGGACAGTGTCACCAGGTCACTCTGGGGCCACAGTAACTCTTTGAATTCTTGTAAGTCCGGTGCGTTGTTTTAGAAGTTCATTGCAAATTATAGAATACATGATAGATGGGTGGATAGGGTTAAAATAATGTGAATGGTAACATTATATAGAGGTTAAACTTCTGCCATATTACGTCTATCTCGAGACGATCGTAGCCCCTTGAAAATTGTTATGTGACTAAAAAGACCTGCCTTTATTACTATTATATCTTCATACAATGTTCCATTGGCATTCGATCTACTTGTCCTAATCAGCCAAGCGTTTACTGCTGATAACTGCGGATGTCTTGACAGTCTTGGCACCAGGGGCGGACAGGGCTTCAAAATCTTCATACAATGTCCTATGGCATTCGATCTACTTGTCCTAATCAGCCAAGCGTTTACTGCTGATAACTGCGGATGTCTTGACAGTCTTGGCACCAGGGGCGGACTGGGCTTCAAAATCGGCCAGGGCAATTCTATTAAATCCGGCTAACAAATTGTATATCATGCAATGGGCCTCCTGTTCTAGGCCTATCTGTTCTCAAAATCAATAAGTTTGATATGGTATGGATACTGTATGCATGCTTACAGTTAACTCTACCATAAGAAATGTAGGCCTTATGTTGCCTTTAAATCGCTAAGTGTGTAGGCCCTAAAAGGATAAAGCCTACTATTAGCACTGTCTACGGGTGTAGGCTATTACATTATTTAGGAAAATGTGTTTAATTAAATTAGTTTTACACTGTCAATTCTGTGAAATATATATATATATATATATATATATATATATATATATATATATATAACGATGTCTATAGGGCCCCTTTTATTAGAGACAATTATAAAATCTTAATTTAATTCGTGCCTTAGTAGCATCCATGCGACCCTTTCGGTGGCCATACCAGCCAATTTGGGTACCGGCCCACCGGGCATTTCCCAAATGCCCATATAGCCAGTCCGCCCTGGCTTGGCACTTGGCACCCTGCTCTGACTTTCTTGTTTGCGATTTTATCTAGAAACACATTTTCAGATTATAAAATGACGCTTCGAAAGCTTTGATTTAAGCTAGTATCATTTATGGAGAGTGGAGAGATCTGATCATGTATGGTGCCCCAACGGTCAGACTAAGATGAAGGTAAATCTATAACCAGAATGTTATGTAGTTTTAATTTTTCCATCAGTGTGTTTGTTATAATATAATCTTTATACGGGCAGGTGCAAGAAAGCCTGTCAGCTTGCAAGAGAGCAGGCAAGATAACTCTGGTGGCTCTTCCACGTCAATAAGCAGCGTCTTCTCGTCCTTTAGAGACAGCAGTATGTCGGATGGTTTTAACGGATTGTCCCCAGTTGTGTCCCCTCCCTCACTCAAGTAAGTCAATTATAATAAATATAATAATAAATAATGACATCGAAATCAATACTTTTTTTTATAGGTTATAAACAACATGTATGGGTTTTTTTTATTAATTATTACCAATGAAACCTCCCATGGAACTCTCCGAGAATATTTATATATTTTTTTTAAAGTTTGTAATAAAATAACAGCATATTAACTACCTGGCAAAGTAATTGTGAAGATTTATTAAGTATTGACCAAGGTCCAGCCGGGTTTAACTCTTTCTCTCCGTCATTATTCACCACATTCTGGTGGAATCAACGCTGGTATCGTCAGTTCGGAGAGAAAGAGTTAAATCTAGTTTGGTGTAATGAACATAGATGTAGAACATGAATCAAAGAACTGGGCAGTGGCGTAACTAGGGAGTTCACCGGGGGGGGGGATTCACCTTTTTGGAGGCCTCTGCATTTTGACATTTGACATCATGACATGAGATAAGGTACTTAAATATAGATACGTGTAAATATAAATCTATACGTCTAAATTCCAATTGGTACAGTATATAAGTAAAATAAACCAAAAAAAAATCATTAAGACTCGTTTAATGAATAATACGTTTGTTGGCGAGAGAATGCCCAAGTGACTAATCTCAATTCATATCGCCTCACGTCGTGCTTTCTGTGCAGCAAAGGTCAAATGTCACATATAACATCATCTAGATTCTAGATCGATGCTGTCTAGTATTTTTTATTCCACGTGAATAGCAAGATTACATGACAGCGGCGTAATATTTAAGGTAAAAAAAAAAATAGCACATTCATTGGAGGATCCCTCGAATTGGGGGCCAGGGGAACCTTCGATTTTGCCCCCACCTCCTTCCACCTAGCTACGCCACTGGAACTGGGTTATGTGACCATGTTTAAGTCTTACTTATTATCCTACAGTGTTGTTTCTCAAACTGACTAGTTGTTTCTAGTACAATGGCAGTAAGTAATTTGTAGGCCTTCACGTTAATTAATTACACAGGAAATACAGAGCAGAATTTTTTTTATTTTCTTAGCTCTTTTAGGCAACAACATCACTATGAACTTTGACCTGCTCAGGATTTGACTCTAATTTAAAACAAAGATACAAAGATTAACCATTAAATGATTTCTGGTCGAGTTTCTTTAATGAGTACCATACTATTGTAAAGCGGCACTACTATTACAGGCCAACAGCCTAAAAGTGCCGCTAGTTTTAAATATGTCGAAGCTATTATCAGATGAAGGAACCAAACCTGAACTACTGACAACGTAATGAGCCGGATCTTACCCGCCGGCCATAGTTTGAGAATATTGCTTTTAAAAATGTTGCTAGATTATGTATATTAATATCCAAAAAAAAAAAGCTTTAAATCACTGTTTTCTTACATGATTGTGTTACACCAACAATCTTTTTTTTCTTACTAATGAAAAAAAGGGGATATCTGCCTGGTTGTGCGGTATGCGGCTAGCCTGTCGTTCGGTCGTCTTGATTGTCCTGGTTTCATACCCTGCAATCCCCCTCCCCATCGTTCTGCGGGATGTTTGGACTAGGAAGTAGATTATCTTCAACTCTGAAGGAACATACGAAACATGTAGAACAAAACCAAAATTAAATCTGCAAATTGGCCTAATATTTCTTTAGCAACTAATTTTTCTTCTTTGTAATCACATATCTTCAGAATCATCCGCCAGGACGCTCTAAGTTTAAACAGCAGCTGTGTCAGCATTACGTCAGCCAGTGAACCAGGAAGACGAAGCTATGCAGGCTCTTCAGATCCCATCAGCACAAGGTCCCGGGAATCCTTCCATTCAATCCAGCATCAAAAGGTAAATGCCAGATCTAGAAGGAAATCAAATCTATCGATTATTCTCTGGGTTCATATAAAATGTTAAAGTAAAATTGATGCAAGGACTTTTTTTTCAGGTTTCTGGCGGGAAATACGAAGAGCGTCTGTCCCCCAAAGCGTTGGGAGAAAGATCAGAGCAGAAATGGCGCCAGGCTGGATTTACAAATGTTTATCTTGTTTCTTTGCAATGTACACAATCGAAAGGTGATTATCTTACATTTTTTTTTAAAAGTGTATCTACAGGTAGATTAAAATTAATTTAAAATAGCTTTACATTGAAATCAATATAAAAATAGATCTACTCGCCCCCTATGTCAGATATAATCATTTAACTTGAAATTTTAGATATTGTAAAGACTAGTAGAGCCAAAAGGAGAGAGAGGGAGAAAGAAAGAAGAAGCGTGGTGTATTCTTATGCTCTGAGAGAACGAGAGAAAAAAGAGTGAAAAAGAGAAAGATGAAAGAGAGGAAGTGATAGTCAAGAAGGAAGAAAGAGTGGATACTATTTTAAAATCAATTTATTTGTAAAGAGATCAAGAGTAAAAATGCTCCAATGGATGAATGAATTCGAGACACATTTGTAGTTCTGAAGACATTTGTTTTCTTTCTTTTGTACAAAACTAGTTGATCATTTCAAATGAAAAATGCTTACCTTTTGTAAGCGTTCATTGATTATATTGGTAGGGTAGTACCTATTTATTAGTCGAAATATTACGGGTCTAACCTAGACCAATAGTTATAGAAGGCCTGAATACTGACCTGCAACGTCACAACCTGTGGTCTAGGTTAGACCGATAGCTCGTTGCCACGTCACAGGTCTGTATTAAGTGAAACGAGCTATTGGTCTCCAAAGCCCACAGGTTGTGACATTGTGGGTCAGTGTTCAGGGCATCTTTAACTATTGGTCTCGGTCTAACCATTGATTACTTGCAGCAGGACCTAACTGCTCTGGTGTTTCTGCCAATTAATATAAATAATATGAAACTTTAGGAACTTCTTCTACTCAACAAGCTAAGCGGGGTGAGGCGGGGTGTCTATTGTAAAGTGGTTTAATCGCTAATGTTTAAAAGGCTTTGTATCCACCATTTTGGTGCTTGATTTATTCTTTTAGAACATCCTTATGGAGTGAAAGTTGCTGGCGGCGTGCAAGATGACTTCAAGATCTCTACAGCCCAGGTCAAGTGGGTCTCTCCAGAAGTCCGAAGTAAAATAAGCGTTGGTGAGTTCACGTTTTCATTGTTAGAGAGTTCCTAGAATTGTTTCAATTAGCTGACATTTAACTCTTTCTCTCCGTAATTATTTACCATATTCTGGTGGAATCAACGCTGGTATCGTCAGTTAGGAGAGAAAGAGTTAAAAAGAAACACGAAAAATGGTTTTCAATACGATTAAAGTTTTTTTTGTTTTTAGTTTGAAAGAAAGACAAAAAAGAATTCGTAGGATATTTCGCTTTTGATTACCTCTCGGATCTTATTAAGTGGAGAAAACACTTTTGGTGCCAGACTACTCATGTATCCATGATGGCTTCCTGGTAGTCAGGAACTGTCCTTGCGATAGCCTAGAATATGAAACCTGACCAACTTCATCCCATTCAGTCGAGACCGTTCGATATAGAAGGCCTCACCACTGACCTGCGACGTCGCAACTTGTGGGCTGTGGAGACCACTAGCTCGTTGCCATTTCGTACTGGCCTGTGACGTGTCAAAAACGGTATTGGTCTAAACTGCCCACAGATTGTGACGTAGCAGGTCAGTGTTTAGGCCTTCTATGATAATTGGTCTCGCTCAGTCCTGCAGAAGAGTTTAAGCTAAGACGTTTCAATTCTGAAGACATGTGTCTCAACTTGGCAAAAAGAACTCCAATGGTGTGTCGAATGGAAGCAAATATCCACGCCCCTACCTTTTTGAATATATCTCGGCCTTTCTTCAGGAATAAAGAGCATTGCAGTGGCATAGCTAGGAATTAGCCATTATTTGGGGGGGGGGCCGGAGGGGGGGGGGCTTGACCTCTTTGAGGGCCCCTGCATTTTGCTTAATATTTAATATTTAATTTAAAAAATACTTATTTGGGCCTCCCTTTAGTGGCGGCCCGGGGGACTCCCCCCCCCCCACCCTAGCTACGCTACAGGAGTATTGTGTCCTATTTCAAACCTTCTGCAGGACGTCAGGCAAGGTTCACAACCACAGATTGAAGCGAATATCACATGACCAGGCAGCTATTCTAAATGAATGACCATCCAGGGTTAATGGGCCCTTTTTTTTCCCAATGATTTTGGATAGGGCAACAGCTACTAAGCTTTACTCTATTATTGTTGTCTGTTCCGTAGATACAGCAAGTGAAACATAAGGGGAAAAATTGTGATTTGACTACGGGCTGTGCCCATTTGATTAGATTGTGACCTGTTCTGTGGCATTTTACATCTCGAGAGACGACCTTTTTTCTTTGCAACTTCTTGTGTGACTAAAGAGGCCAATCCTTGATACACAGCTGCGATCGCAGGTTGGGCATATATAATCACCAGGCGCCGTTGCATTTTCACCCTTTCTTTCTGCTTCTGTTGTGTATGACATCTGCTATCCGTGACCCTTTCTTTATGCTCTTTCTCCATGTGGATCTGTCCAGTGCCACCTCTTCCCAGTTGCCAGTGTCGATTTTGAAGACCTGTACAATTAGCTGTATTGCAGACAAGACAGTATCATTGTTTTATATGTCTGATCAGTGAACTTTTGTGTCTGTAATTAGGTCACGAGGTTCTGGAGTGGAACGGAGAGACGTTAAGAGGCCAAACATTCGATTACGTCACTTCCGTCATGACCTTTGTCTACCCACAGGTGATTGTGATAGCCACACCTCCAAAAGAAAAGTAAGACATGTTGAAACATAGATTTACAAACTGAAGTGAGGGGCCTTGGACATTTTGATAAATAGTTTTCTCTTCTCCATTCTTAAATTGTAATGATGAGGTCCTCTTTGTATATATTTTTTGCCATTTAAATTTCAATTTCAATGTAAATGTATGTAAAAAATAAATAAATGAAATAATGATTCATCGAACAATTAAAATATTTTATAACTCACTCTGAATTTTTATGTCTCTCTGTCATTGGTCTCTCCTTTGTTCTCTCCTCTCTTTAATTCTCACACCACATTTACGACAGTCCACCTCGTGATTACATAATAATCTTTTCAGCCTACACAACCAAACTATCAGGCTCACCTTTACACATTTTCATATCAGAAACACACATCCTCCCCCCCCCCCCAATAAGATATTTCCTAATATGTTAAAGTATGTCAAAATATTGTCCTACAGTCAGGAACGAACAATTCTTATGTGATGTAACACACTTGATATATACGGTTCTGTCAGTAGAATAATCTCCTTGAAATATTATAATTACTACGCTATGTTAACATAGTTATTAACTCTTAATAATTTGTTTTCTAAATCGAAAATGATAACACCGTCTCTTAATTTATTTTTCAACTCTTATAATAAGCCCACTCTTTCTTTATTGTCGAAAGTCAAACAGTGGAAGTTGGTCTTAAGCACATGTCAAAAACTCAAGTAAAAAAAAAATAAGAATGATTTATTCAAAGCTAAAGTTTGCTCTTAGAACTCGAATGTAATAATACTGATCTATTTTTTTTTAAATTATTTTTAATGACATCTAATATATTAAGGCTTAATATATTAGGAATTGATTTTGTTTTTATTTCTGTGTATTACTTGTTTTCGTTGGAAATGATGTTTTATGTATTTTTAATTTTGCCCACGTATTTCGTTTATCGGTATATCTAGTTACATTCAGTAGACTTAATGATATTGTAATGTTCTTGGCGTCTAATCAAAAATACATTTGATGACGTACTTTTGTGTCTTGACTTTTTTTTTAGGCCAGACAGCCAGATGATCTGTGACACTCCAATAGTCATTACACAAGGTAGGATATCTATGTGATGTTGAAATGTCAGCAGTTATTAAAAAAAAAAAAATCTGCGATCTAGAAGCTACTGTTGTGAGGTGGTCTCTTCTGCTGAGAAGGTTGTGTCTCTGCTGTGACTTGAGATGATGTTATTTGTAGTCGGGAAATCTTAGCATTAACAACATTATTAACAGAATCAATACAAAATAAAAATCCGGCCTTTTAAAATAACATGACAATTTATTCAAGGGAACAATACACGTCGTATGATCTAGAAAAAAACGCATCGTTTCCTAAGTACTACTGCAATGGGTCGCCTTATCCGTTACATTGTTTCTAATCTATTTCCGTTTTAACTTTTTAATGTATCGTCGCGTCACTAAGGAAATTCCCAATTAGTTCCAACCTCTACGCGTCTTCCTATTGACTCTTTACACTAGAAAAGGACAGAATATTAACACATAGAAAATAAACATATAAAGCAATAACAAATAACTATTAATAATAATAATAATAATTTTATTTATAAAGCGCTGTTAACAAACAAAATGTAGGCTCAAGGCGCTGTAATAACATTACAAACACAAACACGACACTTCTAATGATAGTTAATCTAAAAAAAAATAAAACAGATAGGTCTTAAAGTTCTTCTTAAAAGTGGTGTAGCATGTTGTCTGAGATCAATGGGGAGTGAGTTCCAAACCTTTGGTCCGTGAACTGAAAAAGCCCGCTGACCGTAGCTTTTGAGGGAGAAACGTGGCACCACTAAAAACGTTGAGTCCATTGAGCGCAGGGCTCTCTGGGGGGACATATGGAGAAATCAGTTCACTAAGGTACACTGACACTAATAGCCTGTGACTGTAGATTATTTATGCTTGGCCTATTTTTACATGCATATTTTGTTGGTTTCATAAATAGATTTTATAACACTAGAGAGACATTCAGTGTTTAACGTCTCTAGCGAATGTGTATGAAATATATCTGCTTGGCTTGGTGATTTCTAGTTTAGATTTGAATGCTAAAGGCTCTTCACGGTAGTCTCCTCTTGTCAATGCTTAAAAACGAAGGAGCACAAAATGGTGTTTTTTTTAAATGTCTAGTTTAACAGTTCTTCAGTTTTCTCTATACCGGATACACCAAAGAAGATTGCTATATAGACATGACTCCATTGTATGAAATCTCATTAATAGGCTAAGTAGTTGTTTTTTTTTTCTTTTCCATGGTAATTTGAAATAAAAAGTAAATTAAAATTCGCTTTCAGACATTGCGATATGTAGGGCAAGATGTTTTTTTTTTTTTTTTAATAATGAATTTAATACTGACTTTTATTACATAGTTTTACATATTTTATAATTTCTGCTTATGACCAAAACACCGCACCACCTCATTTGAAGTAAATGAAAGCAAATTATTTATAGCAGCAAGAAAGGAAATACGATATAGAATGTTCCATTTTTTTTAAACTGATAAACAAATGTTACATGTCCCAAAGAAAGAGCTACTACACTGTATTAAAGGTTAAATATTTTTAGATCCTTTCCTTCTATCTTCTATTCTCAGATTTTAATAACTTCGAAATTCAAAGAATCTATATCTATAAGTATACAGTGGTGTTCAACTTACGGCCCTCGGGCTATATCCAAGTAATCCAGCCCCGTTGACGCGGTAATATCCGGCCTCTTGATATTTCTACCCATAGTACAGGAAATCGACATGGTGAATTAAAAAAAAAGTGAAAAGAATGTGTTGAATATCTCCGCTTTATGCGTGCCTCTGGAATTACCTCGTGGACCTTTTTCACACCTTAAACTTTTGCACACGTTAAACTTTTGCACACCTTAAACTTTTGCACACGTTAAACTTTTGCACACTACTGATGTAGTCTTATAGTATACTTCGTAGACTAAATAGACTTACTGTCATCCTGATCTGTCCCTTGACTATCTCCGTAGGGGTGCTGTGACACTTCGCGTTACCAAATCCCTCCACTTTCTCTGTCAGCAGCTGTTCTTATCAGGATATCAAGAGAGAGGCCGGTCCATTAACATTGTACAGCCAGTTTTTCTTTGGGCGACCCTTTCTTCGTGCCCCCTCTTCTGTACCTGGCTTTTTGACAGTGAGTCTCGTCTTACTATATGACCAAAAACAGTTCAGCTTTTGACAGTATTGAAGATTTCTTCCTTTTTGATTGAAGATTTCTTCCTTTTTGCCAGCCAGAGTGTTGACTTGTAAAAGTAAAACTCATTTGTCTTCTTTCCTTGTTATCTGAATAATCTGATTTCCAACAGTTTCATTAGAATTTACTTTCAAAGGCGTGAATTCTTCTTTCAGCCTCAGCGTTCAGTGTCCAACTTTCACAGCCATTAGATTAGGAGAGGGGCTTTTGGTGTTCATATACCAAATAGACAACAATGAGGTAGTCACATACTAAATAGGCTACACTGGTATAGAATAACACAAGGTTACAAAAACAATTTGCGTGGAAACACATACTCAAAATCGGCCCCCGGAGTGGTCCACCCAGGCAGGTAAAAAGGCAGGTTTCAATATTTTCAGAAAGAATATCAGAATGAAATTCTATCAAAGGCAAATGACAGAGAAGAATGGAGAATAAAGGTTAACAAATTTTGTGTGGTGCCCCAACGGTCCAGCAGACCAAGGGATAGGTGAAAGTGAATGTGAAGTCACATGTGAACCTGGCCTAACTGAAAATAAAATTCCTTTAGTTAAGAGTTCCGTGGTTGTGGTTAAGTTCCGCAGTTCACAAAATAATATGAAAAACTACTTTTTAAGTAAAAATATTTATTTTTTTGTAAATGTGGTAGTTAATATAAAACCGTTTGCATAAAAGTCTTACAACTATGGTAAATAGTCATCTCCCCCACTAAATAGTCTCCCGTGTTTGTTACTTTTAATAGTGAATAGTTGTCAAAATGGTGTATTTTTATGAAAAAAACTGCTTGCAAACTTGATTTTTTTAATTTGATTTTTCGCTTTCAGAAAAGAAAAAAGTAGCCATTGAATTAGAACTTTGAAGGGTCTAAAATATTATGATTTTACCTATCTTTTCTAGTTTACGAGATCTAAACCGGACGAGCGAACGGATGGCCAGACAAACAAACTAATAGCGTCTTTTCTCCTTTCGGGGGCCGCTAATAAAATAATTACAATGATGTAGATATCGCGCGCAGTGGAAACATTTTTCATTGTGTATTTTATTTACGCACTTATTGAAAGATTAGTCACAGGAAGTCCTTGTTGCTAAGCACTCCTTGGAAACGTCAGTCTCCTGTCGCCATTGTTTCTCGTTGTCAATCTAATTACCGAACAAGAAATTCGATGTAACCATTAATCTTCATAACAAACATAGAGACAATAGTTCTAAATAAATAAAAGTTTTTCTAACGTGGTTACATTTCTTACATTTTGTATTATGTTTCCATCAACAGACAGACCTCCTAGCAACAGTCCAGAGTTACCTGGGAAGGGGGGAAAGAGGCGGATGTTGCCAAGGACGCCTGTAAGTATTGAAAAATGTCATAGGCTTTTGAGTCACATGACACCCGTCTTTTTTAATCTCAGAGGAGTATGATCTCAAAGGAGAATGATCTCAGAGGAGTATGAATAGAATACCAAGTATTACCAAGGCGTATATGATTACACGGGGAATTTTTCCCTAGCTAAAAACGTTGGTTTGAAGAAAAAAAATGATTTAGGTTATTTGAGATTTAAAAAAATGACATAAGTTTGTTGTTATTTACGATTTTTCTTTGTTTTGTTTTGTGATGATTTTTTAAATTTTTTAAAAATTTAAATGGACTAGCCTGTCTATTAAATACAAGATAATATGGCGTATTTATACAGAAATAAAACAAGAGACAAGAGAAATAAAATTATAGCGGCCATCCAACAACCAGTTCTCCATGTATTGATACTATGGCGCTTTGGATTGCAGTTTGAAATAGCTGGTCGAACTGACCTATTAGGCGTATATCTTGTACTGACTTGTACACTTGTACACAATACTGAATAAAACTTGTATCTTTTTTTAAACACTTAAATACAGCTTTCCGTTTCAATCTCAAAAAAATATGTATAGAAACGAAATAACCCGAAGACAAACGATGTGTGGCCGAGAGTTGTGTTAACTGAGCGCCTAAAGGCAGCACTGGCCGAGAGTTGTGTTAACTGAGCGCCTAAAGGCAGCACGGAAAACCTTCACCCAGATACCCTTTCCACCCACTGTTTCACAAAATATATAAAATAATGTTTGTAAAATGTTTTTACATGTTTCGAATGTTCCTTCAGAGTTGAAGATAATTTATCTCCTAGTCCAAACCTCCCGCAACACGACGGGGATGGGAGCAGGCAGGGTTTGAACCCGAGGCCATCGATACGAACGACAGTCCAACGCGCTAACCTCACGTCCAGGCAGACATCCAGATTGGACCATAGTGCTCTGAGCTGTAAGCATGCAACATGCGCTATATTAAAGCAATTAAAATAAAAACAATAAATTCAACACTTCAAAACAAACGCTTTCATCACAAAGGTCAGATTTCTACCTGGGACCGTGTTATCGACGCATCAATTGCATCGTCCCGCTTCGTAACTAGATACACCTAAATACTTTGTGAGTTTTAGCATGTGTTACAATGAATTGAACGTAACGCTCTTTATCCCCTTTTTTACCTCCTTCTCTCTCTCTCTCTCCTTCTTTCTGAGTCTTGATTTGCTAATTATTTTATTCGCTCAGTATGATGTGTGGATGAGATGCCTAAGTCGCGTGGCTACGGCTTGGCTACGTATCAAAGGGGGGGGGGATCGAGTTTGTCGTGTTAAGGCTACTAATAATGCCGATGATTGGAGGCCCTAGGTGAAGTGAATAGAGAGGCCCCAGAAAATACGCAATGAATTAAAAAAAAACTTCCTGCATCTATGTCTATATTCTAAATCAACAAATAAGTTAAATTCATTTAGCGCCGAGAGCACGGCGATGCTTCATGGTTAATTCGTGATCACCAGACCAGAAATAATGTTTCGACATTTCACCAAAAGAAAGAAACAATGCTCTTCTAACATCTGTAGTCTAACAAATAGATCTAGGCTAAACAGTCGCGAATAAACCTTGAATCATACGACATAGTAGAGGCTTGGAGCAAGCACAGTAGACAGAGTCACAGAGTTCAGCTATGTTTGAGATGTTTGATGTTTCACAATTTTTATTTCTGTAAAAAAAAATTCTTTCAGGCCTGTACAAGGCCCCCACCAATCGTAGGCCCTAGGCGGCTGCCTAGTTTCACAATGTCCAAGGACGAACCTATTCTAATCGGCTGTACGAAATATTCTTCTCTGATAGCTCCCTCCCCCAATAGGCCTACAGAAGAGATCGGACTGTAGCTCACTGAATCATAATCTTCAAATACAAAAACAAAATTTAATAAAATACTCAGAAAGACACAAAGACAAAGGCACGTTCCTCGTCCCATATGCTACGACAAACTTCTTCCCTAGTGCTATTAGAGCATGGAATGGGTTGCCTGAGCTAGCCAGGAAAACCAGTGACTTGGCAGAAATTAAGTCATTGCTTAATTTGCATGACTAAATGCATGACGCGTAGGACGTAATCATCTTCGTTTTTGAAGTAACGTCTGTATTATATAAGATAAGATAAGATCATACTGTAATCATGAACGTTGCACTAACTAAAAGCAATGAAATAATAATAAATATACATGTTACCGAATGACACGTTTTTATGCAGGTGGAAATTAAGCGAGGGACAAGACAAATTAAAGGAGATTTAAAGCTACGTCTTCATTACCAGCCACATATAGCAACCCTTGCTGTCAGTGTACTAAGTGTCAGGAATATAACTTCACCAAGCAAACCAGAAAGCAGCAGATCGACTTGTTTTGTTGTCATCAGCATTGTACCAGGGAGGAGGTAATTTATTGCCTTTAACATTTCAAAGTCTTCAAATTCTCTTTAAAAAAAATTATCAGCCAGGAAAACCAACACCTTGGCAGAGTTAAGTCATTGTAACATGCATGAATAGATCGACCTAGGGACACTCGTTTGACGTATTCTTCGATTTTGAAGTAACCTCTGTATTTTGTAAGATAAGATAAGGTAACCCTGATAGACATGTGCCTCATGGGCTACCTATAATATATGAATGTTTATTGTATTTTCTATAAAGTCCTTGCAGCATTAAATCTTTCTTATTCCATATGCTTGGACAAATTCGTACTAGTGCTTCTTCTTAATTCCATAGTGCTATTAGAGCATGAGTTATCTGAATCAGCCAGGAAAACCAACGACTTAGCAGAATTAAAGCCACTAATTAACACGCATGAATAGATAGACACATGGATATGCGTAGGATGTAATTATTTTCTATTGTGAAGTAGCGTCTGTAATTTATAAGAGCGCATTCATTTTGGCAACAAACACACTTTAATGCAGCGTTTCTCAACCTTTTAAGCTCGGCGACCCCTTTTTACAATTCCTCACTTTGCCGCGACCCCTCCCCCCTTACACACACACAGCAATAGAAGAGTAGACAATAACAATCCATATTTTCGATGATCTTAGGCGACCCCTGGCATATCGTCAATCAACCCCCTCAAAAGGGTCGCGACCCACAGGCTGAGAACCCCTGCTTTAAGGTTTTCAAGGTTTTTTTTTAAAATTACGTTACAGGTCTAATCTAAATAACGCGAAACAAAAAAAGAAAAAAAAAGCCTAATTTTATATCAAATTAACTATTTTCTTATTTAGGGACAATTTTGAAATTGAGATGCAGACATCTGACTCTTACCCGGAATGGGAGCAGACATTTCTATTTGATGGAGTCACATTATCAGAGGTAACGTTGATTGAATTCTGTATGCAGTAAATAAACTGCCTACATCTAGAGGTACACTATACATACAGTCTAGAATCTAGATCTATCCATCTAGTTAATAGAAATAATTTTTAGAATTACAAATGATTGAAAACATACGTATCCATCTCAACTTATTCTCAAAATTTTTGTTTTAATATGGATTGGAATATTTGCTACTAATAAGCCTTTTTTCATTTTGCATTAATTCTTTTGTATTTCAATTTTGTATATGGCCATAGATTACACAAAAATATATTTGAAAAACAACACTTTTCTCATTCAATGCACATACGTTTCCAATATATATATAATATATATATATATATATATTTTGCTATGCTACTGACTGTGAGATAAGATAATATTACTGTTGATTATTGATCCAAACCACTGGTAATAATTGCTAATTGAAGAGATTGGTTTGTGTGAACCCTATTGATGAATTCTATCTGATTTATTACATTTATTTGTTAATTTAGAAATATTTTTATATCTAAAATTTTGAACTGTAAACTGTTATTTCGAAAACTCAGCATTAAAGATAGGTTCTCCCTGATTTTGTATGAAAAAAATATTAATGCTAAATTGTTGTTTGAAATCACTGTTTATGTAGAATATTCGTATTACACAAATAACAAACTAGTGTTTAATGAGGGAAGACCATAGACATAAATAAATATATATGTCTATGGGGAAGACATATTAGGAACTCCATTTATTACGTAAACACAAGCGGTGTTGCACTGATGCGCTAGTTTGCAAATGTACATATAATAGTATTAATACCAATATGATACATCTCTCTTCTTTAATCAGAAAATCTATTTATCATTTCTTCTTCTTCGTTCTCAAACTCCAACATAGATGAGGTTGCATGTCAATGTGTTATGCGCCAGGAGGCCCATTGACTCCGACTTCATCCTGCTTTTCTTTCTGGGTGTGCTCCCATAGCCTTTGATCATCCAAGATCATCTGCAAGGCAGCAGGTGTTTATTTTCAGAGTTTTCTCTCCTAGATGAACTGCTATCACTAGCTAACGAGTTTCATCTAGAGTTAGAGCGCCCTATACTCGCTTTTTGCAATCATTTCCCTGGATTTCTGAGATGTTTTTAGTAAATATTCTAATCACTGGAATACTCCACCTCATCCTCCATGACTGCTAACCAGTTGGTCCACGGCTGTTTATTTGCTATTCACAGCTAACCCTTATATCTAAGGGTCTTTCCCCTATCCGCCACCTGGGGACGCGCTTGGTATAAGGTGGTAGCTCCCCCAAGATCTATTTATCAGAATAACTAACAAACTAGTCAACTAAAAAGTCCATTCACAAATCAAGTCTTTTGGGTTTTTTAACTATTCTGCCTGAGTGTGTTCTGTAAGTATCATGTGGTCTAAAAGTGTGTAGTTACAGTTTTCTTGCTAAAACGTTGCAAAAATCTCATGATCAATAAGAAGTTGTTCTGCATCTTTAAGAAAAGCAAATTAATGGAAAATGATTGTTTCACATTCACAAAGACTCAGAAATAAGTACTCTATTAATGTTTTTACATTTTTAAGATATTTGCAACATATCATTTATAGACTGTGTATATTCGATGTGACCTATGCTATATAAGTTTATTTAATGGGACACTGTCTTATGTCACAGCTAGTCACTAAGGCCTTACAAATGACAGTCTGGTGCTATGAGGAGAAATGTGATCAGTTTGTTGGGGAAGTTTTGTTGGACCTGGTGCAAGCACAGCTAGATAACCAGGTTAGACAACTCATACATCAGAATATAACATAACTGTTTAATGGCTTTAAGATACTACACAAGGTATCTTTCTCTGAAATGACTGGAGTTATCTGCCCAAAAAGCTAATACTTATATCTTTATATTCTTTTGCTTTATAATTCTGCAAGGCCTAAGTTATTATCAAAAAATAAATTAATAAAAAAAAAACTACATGAAAATAAAACATTTATTAAAATTTTAATTTGTAAATTATGATATTGGATTCAAAGATCTCATTACATGTCAAAATGATAGTCAAATTGCTCCTCTAACTTATATTTATTTTCTTGTTAAAAAATTCAATATCAAAAATAGGTTCTCCCTGATTTTTTATGAAAAACATATTAATTCTTATTGGTTGTTTGAAATTGCTGTTCTAACTTAAATTCAATTCAATTTTCTTGCTAAAGCGTCGCAAAAATCTCATTTTCAATAATAGATTGTTTCGCATTTTTTAGGATAGCAAATTAATGCCAAAAGAACACTCCAAAATATGTACTCTAATTAAGATTAATTATTTTTTTTTTAAAGATATTTGCAACAAATCATTTATATTCTGTGTATGGGAATCATATCAAGAATTAAAATCTATGCAATTAGGCCAACTGCTGAATTTATCCTCCTTTTTGGTAAAGAGAAGAACTGTTAAAAATAGTGGAAGCCAATATTGATTACTAGTAATTTTATTTTTATTGCTTTGGTAATATTACATGGATGCTGGCATATAAATGCTATTATTCCAATTTTTTCATTGTTTCATAGTAACAGTATTAAATAAACTTATTGGTTGATTGCTTTGATAAATAATCATTGTCACATATTGGGAGACACAATGCTGAGAGGTAAAGCGCCGGGTTCAGATCCTGGTGAATATTGTGATTTTTAATTTTAGTATCTTCAGGGTGCCTCTGAGTCCTTTCAGCTCTAATGGGAGACTACCTGACACTGGGGGCAAGTTAAGGTGGTTGGTTGTGTGCTTGCCATATGACACCCTTGTTAACTGTAGGACAAAGACATGGATGATCTTTATATCATCTGCCCTATAGATCACAAGGTCTGAAAAGGGTACTTTTCTTTTTTTTAAATATATATTTAAATTTTGGAAGCTACAAAAAAAATGTTTGTGTCCTACTAATGTTCCTTTGCCAGGCTCAATGGTATAATTTAGAAGAACATGATGAGAATAGTGCCCCTTTGTCCCATCGTAGAAGTAGCCACTCCGCCAGTCTGTCGGCAAGTTTGACCAGTGGTTCTTTCAAAGATTCTTCCTTGTTCAGCCCAGCAGTCTCCCCAGAAGTGCCTTTACAAAGACAGCACCAACATTCGCCTTCATCTGTTGGTATGTTCACTCAGTTACACAAAATCTTTAATTGCATTTATTAAAAAAGGGTTTTACTTTATATAATGGTAATGTTTTTTTTTTCATATATATTAAATATATTATTAAGCCATAAAAATAAAAGAAATATATTTGCAGGAAAAAAATATCTTTTTTTTTTATAAATTGTTAGCATTTTAAAAAAACATAAACATTATTTTAAAATAATTAATATATATCTAAGATCAAATGCTAAGGCTTATTTGTTTAACTCTGACTTTAAGGCCTTAAACATTTTTTAGCTAATTTCCTTGGACTTTTTATTAAAATATTTTGGCACACCCATACGTATTAAAAGAAAAAAAACAATAGTCTTTTTGATAAAAGTAATAGTTGATAAATGGATTGTTAACAACACCAAAATGTAATTTTCAAAATTTAGATCTTATGTTATCAGTTATAAAATACTTGTTTGTACAAGATTAGATGTTTAATCAATGATTTAAAAATAAAATGGTTCCAGGCTCTACAAATGTTTCCCCTGTGCCTTCTGGAACTTCTCATGTTGGGTCAAGGGAGTTCCATTTAAATAGTGGTAAGTCACCTCTTTTTACTTCATTTATCTTATCTTATATAATACAGATGTTATTTCAAAAAAGAAGATGATTACGTCCTACGCGTCATGCATTTAGTCATGCATATTAACAATTACCTAAATTCTGCTAAGCCACTGGTTTTCCTGGCTAGCTCAGGCAACCCATTCCATGCTCTAATAGCACTAGGGAAGAATGAGCATTTTGTACAAATTGGAACGAGGAATGTTCCTTTATCCTTGTGTCTTTCTGAGTATTTTATTAGATTTTGTTTTTGTATTTGAAGATTATGGTTCAGTGTTTAATATATAATTCCTACTTTACTTTCAAGTCTTCTATCCTAAAGGCTTTCTATATTTAGTGATTTTACTAAAGGTGTTACTCTAAAATGTGAATATTCTGTTTTGTGTCTGTTCCAGTTTCTTAATGTTTTCTTGTAGAATACAGTTGGCCATTGATTGTCTGACACTTTTTAAGCCAAGCAGGACCAACCTTAATAAATCAGAGGCCCTAGGCTACATGAATTTGGTGTCCCAAAATGAAATAGAAAAACAAATAAAATAAACAGCAAAAAATAAACTAAGCAATTTATTTAACACCTAGTGTACACCAACAATAATGTTGGGGAAAAGTTTGGTTGTTTCATCTCTAAAAAATTATTTTGAGTCCTGCTTGAGGCCCTCACCAATCAGCAGCCCTAGGCAGCTGCCTAGTTTGTCTATGTCTAAGGTCAGCCCTGATGCAACACTCTCAGTAATCTGATGCTTTGCCGACTTGAGCGATAAAATATGCTTCAGCTGTACATGCATATTTCAACATGCGAATATCTGCACTTCTCATGTGTGTCTTGCTGTGTTAAGTGGTAACATATTCTTGATTGTCTTTCTTTGATAGCTATAAGACAGTTTACCTGCCGTATTTTTTAGTGTTAAGTTTTTGTTACATCTTGTTTGATGGTGCCCAGAGTTTGAGAACATAAGCGTAAAACTTTTTTTCTTCCTGAAAACTTGTAAATTATTAAGAGGTAGGCCTATGACCATGGCAGAATTTTTTGAAGTCCAGCTAACCTTTGGTAATCTGATGTTTTTGATAATCTGACACAACCCCCAGTCTCGTAACTCTCAGATTAGCAATGGTCAACTATTATTTTGTAGACCTATTTTCAAATTGTTACTAAATGCTAAAAGGAAAGAGCATTACTACATGAAATACAGATGGTTAAAAAAAATTAAATGAACATTTTCTGTTTTTTTATTTCCAAACCAGTTTCACAACCAGACAGTTTTACCACTAAAGTCAGGAAAAAGATGAGGACTACGGTGAATAAAATGGCTTCCTTGTCTCTTATTGAAAAGAAAGACAACGCAGGTTTGCTAAGGTTTATTTCCCTTCTTAAATCTAGGTATCTTTGTTTTTTTAATCAGCTACAGTTTGTTAACACAATTTTTCAAGTACCTGCCAACTTTTATTTATTGTTAATAATGTGGAGTAAAATTTGAATTAGAGTATGAAGAGGTAGATCGAAAAAAAAACTAAGAAGTAGTGTGGGTTTGTTTGTATCAACATTGTTGTTGCTTTTGAGAATATTCTACCAAAGTTTTCACAGGCGTAATTCTTTCAGAATTAAACAATTATATCAAGAGTTTTATTACATTTTTTATACTATGCAACATTCAACAGTTTCAAGGAAATGAAAGAAAAAGAAAGCCTACAGATAGAGTTTGTGGTGTCTGAATAGGAAAGCGCTTGGCTTCTGAACTGAGGGATCTCAGGTTCAAAACTCAGTGATAGCTGGGGATTTTTTAATTTCTGGGTTTTGAAGACACTCCAGTATCCACTCAACTCTAATGGATATCTGAAACCAGTTGTGAAAAGTAATGGCGGTTGTCATTGTGCTAGCCTCATAAACTGTCAGCCATAGAAACAGATGAGCATTAGGCCTACATCATTTGCTGTATAGATCACAATGTCTAAAAGAAAAGCATTCCCTTTTTTTTACATCACTTGTAAAGTTTTTCTTAGACATAAAACTACTTACTTTTTATTTGTTTATAACATAATAGAAAAAGTAAAATCATTTTTACATATTTTTTACATGATATTATAAAATCACTAATTTCTATTAATCCAAACATGATTAATTTAATCTTTATTCTTCTTTTAAACTTGAACCACATAAAGAAATAAAAAATCTTTTTTTTTAATGGTATATATTGTATGTCTTATAGCAAATCATTTTTTTCAGGCTCAGATGAAAGCAGCCAAAGTGACCTGATCAGAAGATCTTCTGATAAAAGTGATAAAGGCACACCTCTCTCAAGAAGTCCTAATGCTATGAAAAGACGTCAGAACTCTTGTAAGATTCTTTTTGTTCATTTCTTTTATCTTTCCAATTTCTGGCCAATAATAATTATAAGTGAATCACAAATGCCATGTAATTTTTACCCAATGTGTTAGCATTTGTGCATGGTTAGACAATGCATATCTCATCAACAGTAGTCTGATTTTATAAACCAAGACTTAGAACCTACTAGCAGTATTTTTGTTTTGGATGTTTATATTTTTTTTATACTATTAAAAGTTTATTAAACTTTTACTATTCGATTTATTGTTTTGTATATTGTGGAATACAATCTATATTTTATATTCATTAATATTAAAATACAGGGTTGTTGCTTGTAGCTTCAAACAGCTAGTACCACTAAACGGGTGTAGGCATGTTATATTCTTAACATAGAACTTGAAAAACTTCTTTTTTTAAACAAAACTGAATATAACTTATATCTCTCAATTTTTCACCTTCACCTATTCCTGTTTTTGTTTTCTTGAATTTCCTTTTCTGACTTTACTTTATATGAATGAGATGATGTTGAGTTATAAATAGATTTGTACTCTTAATGTTGTCCCACTAAACATGCTCAGCTCAACCAGATCGCTGCAAGATGGAAGCATTCAGTTCTTTATCCGTATCAAGCGGTAATTAAATTTTAGGAATCAAGACTTTTATTTTTTTGATTTAATTCCCCTAAGCATGCTGGATTTCATTTTTCATACTTTAGAAGCAAAACCAAAATGGAAAATATTATTTGTTTTTATTGGATGTCATACCTTTTTAATAAACCTGAAAGAATTTTCTACCTCCCTAGATTACATCCTGTTTTATTTATTGTATCCTTTTGTTTTATTTTCTTATATGGTAATAGTTCAGTGATGCTGAGTTTAGATAACTTATGGTTAGTAGGATAATAGAAAGGTTTAAGGATAACTTATATTCTGATGTTATTTTTTATTATTCTATAGTCTGATATTTATAAATGGCCATGCATTCTTCATACTGGTTCAGGTGTTTGAAAATTTTTTATTAGCTCCTTTTTTTTTTTTTACAACTTGTGCATGTAGCTTATAACTTAGCCTATAGGACTCTAATATGTCTTAATAATTCACAAAATGTTATGCAAGATATAATTATTTAATCAAAACTGTTCCCACTTTATATTTAACCTATTTTGAGATGTTTGATTTTGATTTCCAAGGAATATATATCATATATATGTGGGACACTATGGGTAAAATCTCAATGCTTGAACACTGTTGAATAGTTGTGTAAATGGGGGACCCTTGTCACCGTTATAATCTTTTGAAAAAAGTCATAGTCATATTACTATAATTATTAATATTATTATGTTATCATCATAAATAGTCTTTCTTTAATAATCTTAAAACTAAATTACATATAACTTCAATATGGTATAAATGTCAATTTTAAGCTCTCATGAAATACATAAGTCTGTAAGTCTAAATAGGTACATGTGATGTTACTGTATATTACAAGATAAGATATCAACAATAAAGTTAATAATGCTGTGAAGTAAAACATGCAAATTGTAGAAATATAGACCAAATGAAGAGAGAAAACAATAGTGAGATTTTTGTAACATCTGATGATACTTTTTTTTTTAACATTTTGTAAGTTTTTCCATAAGTGTTAGTTATAATATTAGTTGGTAATCTTTGACTGAAGTCTTTTATCTTCCTTTGTTTTATATCAACATGATTTAATTAGCTCACATTTTCTTACAGATCATAGCATGGACCTATTGGCTCCACCATTACCTCCAAGTAGAACCAACAGCAGCTCAAGTTTCTTCCTTTCTGATGATGAAGACACTCATGGCAGGTAGTTATCTTTTCTTAGTTTTTAGTTTTCTTCTAAAATATATTTTGGCTGGATTGACTTTCATCAATGATATAATATAATCTATCTTATATACTTATTTATTTTTTTATTGCTTTATGCTGTTTTATGATAAACATTCACTTTATTCCCATTTCTGTTTGAACATTCTTTAATATTTCTTTCATTTCTTTTCATTCTTAAGAGGTTTGACTTTTAATATTCACACTGTATTTGTTCTTTCAAAATCTTGATTTATTGCCATAGTTAAATAATCATGTACCGATACTTTAATCTTTTGAAGTGTTTCTTCTGCTCCTCCTGACCGCCCCCCACAAGATGGAGAGGACGCAAACTCAACCTTGGGTCCAGGTCAAATTCCTCCAAAACTTTCTACTGGTAAATATTAAGTCATGATGTTATTGTAATAATGGCTGTTAATAATGACTTTATATTTAAAGATTTACTGTTGCAGAGGGGGAACTCTATAAACTAAATAACGAACATGAATAAATATGCTTTGGTCCATGAACATTTATATATTTTCAATTATGACTTTTAGTGGGTTTTCTTGATCAATAACCAGAATAAGTTTATGTCACAGATAAAATAGTTTACTTATTGTACTTGGGTAAGTTTTGTGACTACAAAGCATGAAACTGTAAATAGTGAACTAGAGTTTGGTATGATTGGAAGTAAGGTCGTTTGAGAGAGGAAGAGTGAATGGGTTGCCTGAGTCAGCCAGGAAAACCAATGACTTGGTAGAATTTAAGTCATTGGTTAACATACATGACTAGATGCATGACGTGAAGGATGTAATCATCTTCTTTTTTGAAGTAACGTCTGTATTATATAAGATAAAAGTCTAGTCAGTAGTTGTAGCAAGTCAGTAGCTGAAATGATTATATTCACCAAAGTACAATAAGGTACAATACGTTAACTATTTTACCTGTATCACTTAAGCTCAAGCTAGACGTTTTATCAAAAAGTATTTTTGTTTCCATTCTGCGTCTAATATAAATATTTATGCATTCCTTCATTAACAGAAAAGATAGTTTGGGGTAATATCAAGTTAGGCTTTATGGTGTCCAAAGGTCAGCTAGAAGTGGACATTATCTGTGCAGTTGGACTGAATAAATCAGGTTCATCACAACCACCAGGTATTCATCTACATTTTATTTTTGTTTTCATCCAATGTGTTTACCTTTTCAAAACTTTATTACATTAGTTTGCAGCAATATAACTTTCATGTCTGTAAGGATCTCAAAGATTGAGCCAGAAGCAGCCTAAGCAGTGACTCATGCCTTGGGCAACTATAACAAAATTAGTAAGCATAGGCTATCTCTCTTTCTCTCTCTTTTTATATATATATATATATATCGAAGGTGCAGTGGCTGAATGGTAAAGCAGGCTTGAATCCTGGTGAAGATTAAGATTTTTACTTTCGGGATCTTTAGGGCACCTTTGAGTTCACCCAGCTCTAATGGGTACCTGAAATTACAACTAAAAGTAAAGGTGATTGGCTATTGTGCTGGCCTTATTACACCCTTTCGAACAGTGGGCCACAGAAACAGTAGACCTTTTCATCTGCCCCATAAATCATATATATATATACAGGGCTTCTTTTGTGATGGTACGCACCAGCACCTTTTTGAAAAAATTATTACTTTTCTTGTATTTTAACGTATATTATTATTTTTTAGTTCTTAAAAGTTAGGCAATCAACTACTGAGTTCTGGCACCTAATCACTGAATACCGGCAACTATTTTTTTTTTAAAAAAAGCACTGTATATATATATATATATATATATATACCACACCGCTCACTGGCCTGTTCATCTCAAGTGCTACATTTAGTCCTTGTTGTATTTAGTACCTTATGCTTATATTAATCTACCTTATTTCAATGACTGGCTGATTGTGTTCCAATTGTCCTTGTTCTTATGTTGATTTAATGACTTGGCCAACTTAATGAACAGAAAATCAACAAACTAGATAATAATTTCTGCTCCATTCCTAAAATTTGTCAAATTTTGTTAAGGCAGATTGCTATGGTACATTAAACTCTGTGGCCGAATTTGAATAATAGCAGATGGTAATAAATGTTTTTTTCTATTGTGAGGCCACCTTCAAGCCTGGTGCATTTCTAATCATCACCTTAAACAGCTTTTGCTACTTTATGATTGTTGATAGCATTACATAAGTTTCAATTATTCTTAGCATGAATATAATTTTAAATTTAAGGATCTTTGAATAATGTCAATAGCTTTTTTTTTTTCTCAAATAAACAAGTCATTTTGCAATCTCTCAAATGTGTTTCTTTGATTTCATGAGATGCAATTATTTTTCTCTTAGTGTAACAATTTTACTTCTTCACTTAGACAATATATCATTGATTAATCCTAGTTTGGCATTCATACTTTTTATGTGGCTTATGTCATCTAAAAATATAAATAATGAATGCTAAATAAATTATCCTTCCTCATTTATACAACATATATTTTCTATGATTGATCCTAGTTTGGTATTCATATTTTTTCTGGTTAATGTCAGCTAAAAGTAAAGACCTGATTAATTTAAATCAGTACTTACAACACGGAACTAAGATAAAAAAACAATTTTCAGATACTTACGTGAAAACATACTTAGTGGAAGGTAAGAAAGTCATTCAAAGAAAGAAAACTTTGGTAGTGAAGGGCTCCTTTGATCCTGTGTACCGGAAGAAGGTCAAGTACTCAGCTTGCAATGTCCATGGAAGGATTATGAAGGTTTGCCAAGTTTTTTAACATTAATGTCTCAATTACAAGATGCTTTAACTTCTTTGATAAGTGCTTTAAGTCATTTTATCTAGTTAACAAGTTCCATATAAGTAAACTCTACAAAAGCTGCCACTGTGTATTATAACATGTCTTATGTCAGGTCTGCATCTCTAAGAACTATTAAAAACTAATGTTACTACCATCTTCATCATCTTAATTCATACAAGAAGTAATCAAATTTATTTTTGTGTAACTTCACTCTTTTAAAATTGGGTAGCTATAAATATGCACATCCTTAAAATTATATTTTAATTATTTAAGAAACAATACTGTTACAATTCTTCTGAACACCATCAGGACTTCTGTCTCTGGTCTGGGCAGCTGGATAAATGTCTGTTGGGTGTAGACCTTGCCGATGGGTTTCTTGGAGTTTGCATTCTCCATACCATACTGAATTTTTTTCTTTTTAAAGATAAATAGCAATACCAACCTAGCTACAGATTTGCATGTAACACAAATGCCCTTCATTACTGTGTTATCTTGAATGAAGAATTTATAAACTATTTTGGTTTATGATATGCGTGGTTGAGAGGCTAAGTATGCTTGAACTTGGCTTGGCTACTTATGAAAGGTGCTCAAGTTTTGACACCCGACTCGAGCAGAGTTGTGTTTACTGAGTTTACTGAGCGACTAAATGCAGCACAGAAAACCTTCTCCCAGATACCCCTCTCACTCCCAACTGGTCCACAATGAGATTGGACCATTGTGCTCTGAGCATGCTATAAGCATGAAAGTAGCGCTATATAAAAGCTAGAATTTATTTATAAGATGATGTTTTTGTTAGTTTCTCATGCGCATTAAATAGAAGAGTAATTTTGTTTCATTTCTTGAACACTTTCAGATTGACATTTGGGAGAGGACCAGCAGTTTTGAAAAAAAGAGCTGTCGCGGAGAGGTTTTAGTACGTCTTGATGGCCTTGACCTTTCTAAACATACAGTAGCATGGTATAAATTATTTCAAATGAATTCGACTGATTATGGTTCAGACGAATTTCTCAGCTCATGGTGACAATACTCAGGAATATGAAAGATAAATTTTAAAAGAATAAAAAAAAATATTTCTTTCTTTTTTTATTTTTTTTTGGGTGACTAAAGGATATCATTTTCATTTATCACTTCTAATTTTCTTAGTCTTTTTAAAAAATTAATTCCAATTAATTAAACTTTTTTTTTTCATATTTCCATTTTTAAAAGCCTGTCTGCGAAAGAGTTAGTTCATTGTCCTTCAGTTGTTACTCCACAGATTTTATTTATTTGGCTCTTTAACAGTTTCATTATTGGCTCTATTTTCCTCCCATCTATTCTGTTGTAAAAAAAATATAAATTTTCTAGTACATATAATTATTTCATTAATGCTGCAAATTATATATAGGCTATTATATGTCCTGTATTTCCCCATACTTTTAAACTCAAAACACAAAGCCTTATTAATGAAGTTTCATCTCAAGAAACTTATCCTTAACTTGTATATTGTATGATAATATATATGATTTTAAAAAATTAAGTTGAACTTAATCCTAGAGATGTATATTGTATGATAATATATACGATTTTAAAAAAATTTGGTTTAATTTGTTTTTTTCCGAAACAATCTTAGTTTTTATTATCCTTGTGAAAACAGTCACCAATATTATATTTATATAAAGCAGTAGCATTGGATGTTGTTGTGTTTTACATACACACTTTTTATTTGTATGGTTTAAATATTTTCTGAGGTGGTTTCCTTGACATTTTGTAATGTCTGTTTAGAACTTTCATATATTGTAACTCTTTCTTATTTGATCTTTCATTTTGATTCCAACTTTTTTTTGTGTGTGAAATACTGATGGTATGAAGATTCAATCAATTTGCTAATTATGTTTTAATTTGCTAATTAGGTTTTCAGTGTTATTTTAAATGATTATATAATAACAAATCGTCCCATTGAATTTCTTAGTTAATTTAGTGTATCGAAGTAAATTTATGTCACACTTATTTATTATGTGGACAGACATAGTGCCAGTCAATCATTTTGACCTTTTTGTTCTGTGATGCAATTAACTTTTAGGCTCCATTAACATGCACTCACGTCTTCTTTAGAAATGGCACGAATGACATTGTTAAGATAAATATCATGAAGTCTACTAATTTTGCTCATTTCTAATGGTCCAATAGTGCTTTAATCATCAAAGATGCCTTATTCTAAACCATGTGAAGATTTAAATTAATTTTGTTCTAAGTCAGTTAATGACATGTATATCTCCCCTTTAAAAATTTCTAATTGCTTAACTCTTTCTCTCCAAAGTGATGATACCAACATTGATTTTTCCCCATTAAATTAAATTAAATTTTGGCTTTATTACCTTTAATTTGTGTAAATATAAAAAGGGCATGCATTCTTTTATAATTATATACCTAATATAACATTTTCTGAATACATAACAGACAAAAAAGTGATTGAAGTTTAATCATAACAGGGTAGTGAAACACAAATCAGCTAAATAGATAATTCCTTCAGAATGTGGAAAATAATTACGGAGAGAAGAGTTAAAACCGATTGTTATTGATATCAAATTTATTGAAATGTAATATTTGAATTTATTTTGTAATTCTTATATAATACAGAATTCATTTTCGTGATATGTTTATGTTGATACTTAGATATTTTTAAACATGAATATAAATGTGAAAAAATTGATTTGTTCTAAATTGAAGTGTGACAAGAGTGAAGTCTTCTGTTGCTTGACTCATTCCTGTCAACATCCAAGGGAGCATACGGCCCTAACTTTCTTCACCTGCTTGCATGTCATTCCCATATCCTCAGCTTCAATGATGACCAAACTCTTCCAGGTTTGCTTGGGTCTGCCCACTTTCCTTGCTGATTCCAATCAAGTGCCTACCTTGCAACATTGGTAGTCGCAGGGTATATCCTATCCAACTCCATTTTCCCTTTTTATCATCATGGGTTATAAATTTCTGCTTGGTTTTCTCCCACAAGTTGACAGTAGATATCCTTTTGGGCAACCTAATTATCCTTTTAGGCAACATAATTCCCAATATCCAGTGTCGGCAACTCTTCGTGATAGTCTTGAATTTTTCCATATTTGTTTTACACGACTCTCCATTTCTCTGAACCACAGAGAACTTAACATTTGTGTTCAAAATGTGGATCTTGTCCTGTAGAGACGGTGCTTTAGAGTGCCAGATTGACAAATGTAGATTTATTAATGTGATTTCATATGATGTCATCAGTTCTGTCTTTGATAACACTACTACCCAGATTGGTGAAATAGTCCTTATAAAGGATGTTCTCCCCCTGTAATATGATTGGGCTCTCTGTTCTGAAGCTTATTCTACGTAGATCTCTTTCTCATTGAGGAAGTGCTGTAGAAAAGCGTGAGCAAATAATGGGTGAATCATTGGCGACTGAGGCAACCACTGGTTTTTAATACTGACAGAATGCAAAGGAATAAGTGATAGCTTTGATAACTCTGCAGTTCTTGGCACTTCCTGAAGGCTGATGATGTTTAGAGAAATGTAGATAATCTCCAAGAAGAATAACTTTTGAAGACGTCTGCCTACAGTAAATTTTGTTATTATTTTGCTAAATGGAGTTGCAAGTCTGATATGAAACTCAAAGTTCATGTAAAGACTATTTTTCTTGTTAATTTTGATTTATATTGCTACTACAGCGATTGGACTCTACGATGTCCTGCTAATTATTGTAAAAAAATCATAAACCAAAACTCTATGGCCATATCACAAGGTCTTAGGG
Organism: Biomphalaria glabrata; assembly: GCF_947242115.1. Lineage (NCBI taxonomy): Eukaryota > Metazoa > Mollusca > Gastropoda > Planorbidae > Biomphalaria > Biomphalaria glabrata. The sequence continues at coordinate 49,980,204 of NC_074715.1, read as the reverse complement.
GCTTGCAAAGACCTTCCTTCAGAGAAAAGTACCAGGAAAAAGAAGAGGAAGCAGATAGAGACAGCTATGGGAAGACATTATAAAAGAAACGATAGGCTTGCCATTGAAAGGGTTTCTATCCAAGGCAAAAGATAGAGAGGAATGGAGAAAGTCGAAAAATCTTGTGTGATGCCACAAGGGTCCAACAGAAGGTCATTACCAATGTCTATCCATAATACAAGTTCACGTTTTTAGACTGTCTAACAAAGCAAGTGTTTAATGAGCTGAATAATAGTCTAGCAGTTTAGAATTGTTATTTCTGACCAAACCTTTGATAGTCTCTTTTCTGAATCTCCTACTGCCAGAGTTATAAATGGAGGATATACTTTTTTCTTTAATAATACTGGTAATCATTGTGATTGTAAGTCAATTATTTTTATTTTAAAGAAAATTATGAAATCATTAATTGCAAGAACTTATGCAGGAGATCATTTATATTTATCTGATTATTATTTTCTTGCAGCACCGAAATTTTTGGTATTTAGCATTTCGTAATTTTTAATATAGACTATGTACTAAACATGTCCTTTTATTGTATGTCGCCCAAACATTCAATTTTTATTAAGGTATTAATTCATTTGTTATGTAACATTCCAAAGTATGGATGAGTTTAACTTTATTCAAGAAGATATCTTTAAGAAACAAATATATTAAAGTGCAATTTAATTCTTAAAAAATAATGATTTATTTTGTGACTTTAAAAATGTCTATTTATTCCCAGTGTTTTTAGTATTCTCACTAAAACTGTATTAATGCAGTAGTAAATTTAAATTATTACTGATATAAAATATCTGAATTATTCAAACAGAGTGCCACCTATGTGAGTTCCTATTTCTGAAATAATCACACAACTTATTTACTTGAAGAAACATTTTCTCTCCGAATCAAATTTTTATTGTGAGATTTGTCCATTTATTGATAAGATTTCTTACATAATGAACTGGAGATATGGTTATAACTGTATAATGTGGTCATTCAACAATCATGATTATTACCTATTCTGATTAAATGCATTAATGTTTGCCTGATTGTTTTGACTTTCGACTGTCATTGAGATAATGTTTTTTTTTTTGTCTTTTTTTTAGTTGAGCTTTCAACAAAGCTTTGCTAAACAAATTGTGGTGCGCCACCATAACAAAGAGTTAAATTTATTAAAATCACTGTAAAAAAAAAACCTCAAACTGTATGGACATATAACAAGGACCTCATTGGCAAAGTCCATCTCGCAGGGAACAGTACCAGGGAAAAAAAGTGGTAGACAGAGAAAGCGACGGGAAGACAACATCAAAGAATGGAAGGCGAAAGACAGAGTAAAAATGTAGAAAAATGATTGACAGATCACATGTGGGGTGCCCTAACAGACTAGGGGGATAGGTGAAGAGAAAACAAAGCTATAAAAACAAAAAAGCATAAAATAAAATATTTTTACTTTAAACTTTGTAGCAGTTTTCTAAAAATGTTAAAGCAAGTATTAAATTACACATGTTAAAAATGTAAAGCTCCCCAAAAAAATAATTAAAAAAAAGATAATTAAAGTACCCGATGTATGGATTTAAAATGCACACAACAATATGAAATACAAATGTAAAGCTAAATGCTGAAGCAATGAATGATGCAGTCATAAGGCAGCACTAGGAACCAAATTTGTCAGGAGAGAAGATGTTGAATTTAAGTAAACGAAAATAAGGGACAGTGTCAACCAGGACACAAAACAATGACACCCCCATACAGCAACTCCCTGACTAGAAGTAACTAAGTGAGCCAACCTCTAGACCATAAAGTCTCTTATTTTCATTATATTTAATTCACTATCTTCTCTCATTAGAAATTTTGGTCCCTAGTGCTGCCTTTATATATTTAATATGTCCATGAAATGTATGAATCAACATTTAGAAGAAAAAATACAACAACAGCATCACAGAAAATATCACAAGTTCCTAAAACACATTAACATTGAAAAGTTTTTTTCATCGTAGTAAAATCTACTGATTATAGATACATTTGTAAATGAATTGAAAGTATAATCACAGATTAGTAAAGAACTTGATGCATACTTATCAACTAATCAAGAAAACCCTGAAGCTTTTTAGAGACAAAAGAATTCATTGACAACATTCAACTCATTGTTCATAACTCTATTACTTCAGGATTCTGTTCCTTTAACAGAGATGATAGATTGGACGACTCCAGTAGGTCATTATAATAGCAATAGTCAAAACTCTAAACAGTAGGAACAGCTTGTCCATATCACGACTACTGATTAATTTCATAGGGAAGTTTTATTTAAACTAAAAAAAATAATTTTTTATTGCTAATAAAAAAAATATAGAAAAATTGTTTGGCTTCTGATTCCAGGGGTCTTGAGTTAGAATCTCAGTTAGACTGGGATTTGGAATTTCAGGATCTTAAGAAATGACCTAAGTCGACTCGGCTCTAATGGGTACCTGACAAGTTAGGGAAAGAAAGGGTGGTTGGTCATTGTGCTGACCATAACCGTCAGCCTTAGAAACATAACATTTACATCATCTGCATTACAGAACAGAAGATGTGAAATGGTTACTTCACTTTTGTGTATAGAAATCGAAAAGCTTATTTTGGTTGGGTGTGCAAAGTGAAGGGCTGGCTGACTGGTCACCTCTCCCCTGGTCACCTCGATGGTCCTGGATTCATGACCTGTCTGCTGACATCCCCCATTTTCTGCGAAAGTTTTTGACTAGGAAGTAGATTATCTTTGACTCTGAAGGAACATCCAAACATTTTACAATGTCATTAGAGCAAGGAAAAGTTGACTGAATCAGTCAGAAAAGTCAATGACTTAGCAGTGTTTACTAAGTCTCTAATTATGTCAGGTAACCATTAGAGCTGGGTCAAGATGCTGAAATTCCAAATCCCAGTCTTCACTGAGATTCAAACTCAAGTATTGCCACCAGTCTAGGATGTAATTCTGTTAAGGAGGAACATCAGTAATTAATAAGATAAAGTAAGATTTGATTTAAGTCCCCCATCACTATGAAATCTACAGTAAGTCTTTAAAAATTTGAATTCGGTAAGATTGAAATAAAGAATTAAAAAGTTAAGTAAAATTGTACTCTTTGAATATACAAATAGTTCTAGCACCTTCTTAACTACAATTCAAATATAAGGCCCAAGCCTGCATTGATAAACATGGGGTAAGGAGATACAGATTGATTAGAAGGATAAAAAAGAATGTAAACTGAAGCTGCACTACAAATAAATACATTCCTCGGGTTCAGGTCCAACTATAGGACTGTGCTAGGTGTGTTGCACACAAGGTCCAGCAAAGTGAGCACCGATGCTGCCAGTGATGCGACTCTTGCACGAGAAACAGAAGTTGCTCTTACAATTCCAGCACTTGATGTGGTTGTTGTGGTCAGCACCTTTCAGGTTGATCTGTTTACAAGTTGGGCAGTAGGTGCGGTTGACCCCTAGTTCTGGGTTGACCTCCAGTTGAGCCTGGATGCGAAGAACAGCCTGTAGGAAATGCAAGATCTTTCTAAAGAAGGGGAGTTAAACTAACAAAACATACAAACATGTAAAACACATCTAAAAAAAAAAAGTCTACATTCTTTTTTAAAAATGGCTATAGATTCAGTTCATTTTACATGTTTAGGATGTTCCTTAAGGCTTGAGGATTATCACATCTAAATTCAAACTCCTGCAGGACAACAGAGGATGGTAGCGGGCAGAGTCCATAGAGCATAGCACACAACCAGCGAGTTAATGGTGGTCACACTAATTCTGATTTTCATTTTTTTTTTTAAAGCCCCCTTTTTAAATAATCAATAAAATTTTAATTCCTCAGGTATTTAAAAAAAAATACAATCATATACAATTTTTTTACATGTGGCTAATCTCATCAGCCATTGTAATGTCAAAATGAAATGTTTGTAAAGTTTAAATTTCATTCATAATTGGTTACAGAACAAATGTTTAAAACTGTTTAAAATCCTATAGAGCAGTGATGCTCAACCTCACTCAGACGGCGGGCCATTTTAATATTCGACACTAGAGTCGCGGGCCACATGAATAAAAAGGGAAAGGGGGGGGGGGGGAAGAGAGAATTATACAAAAAAAAAATTTTTTTATTAGAAAACCACGAATCTAGTATTTACATTAATTCATGAGAAGTTTATCCTAAACTACTTTTAAATATCCGACCAATAGTTGAGACGCCAAGTCGAAGAACTGAATCTAGAACTCTAAATGTTTGTCTAAGAGACGATACGATTACGTAGCATCGGTTTCGTCACGATTCATCACTGAAAAAGTTTGTCTCACTAAGAAGTCCTAGTAATTATTGGGAGCAGATGAAGAAAACTGTTCAGAACTGAGTTTGGTGAAGAGTTTGTGGCCCAATGTTCCCCTGAGAGTGCACAAAATTAAGTCAATAAGTCAATTATTATGATCATCCATAAAACTTGTTTTCGGAGATTTCGAAAAGTTTATGCAAGAAACACGGAGTACAAATCAATAGTCTGCTTCACTTGAAATGTATCAAGCAAGGGTGTCTAGTTTGTATGTCTACCAGGTTGTATCTCTGCCTGGGCATTTGGCACATTGGCCGCAGATAGATTTTTAGAAACGACAAATATTGTTCAATCTGAACACGATCATCATCACATGGTCCATAGATTTTGTTGGTGAATAATTCAACGAGACCACAGAGGCTCGGTTCCATTTGACCTCTAAAAACTATAGCTGTCAACCATAGTTGTGGCACCATCAGTAGTCACTCCCACTAATTTCTCCAAAGAAAAAAAGATTCTCTGTGATGGTTGAAACTTTTTTGCCACTGGCGATCCCATGCATGCTCCAAATAGCTACTAATTTTCTGACTATTCAGCGGCAACAGAAAATAGACATGCATCCGACTCATTTTCTTCTTTATGTAAATATATCTCATCCATCCTCCACTCTAGGTGTAATCTATCAATCTAACTATCACGTCTGAAACCATGAATGCCGCCTTATTTATTTATTAGTTTGATTTTCTAAAGCTGTTTAATGTAATGTTATGTTTTTTAAAGGAAACCATTCTTTCTTTATAAAACAAATATATGGGCTAACTTTCGGCACCAATCCATCTACTCTAACGTAGGGAAAGATATTTTTTAAACTTTTTTTTTTTTTTTTTTTTTTTTTTTGACAATGGATTTTCTACACTTTGTGTCGACAATTTCGCCGGGCCGGATAAAACTACTTCGCGGGCCGGTTGTGGCCCGCGGGCTGTATTTTGGGCATCACTGCTATAGAGAATAGTGCAATTATTGTTAGATTTACAGATTAAAGATTCCCTTAGAAATGGGACACTGTGGGAAGATGGAAAGAAATTAGAGTTGGTCAACTTAAAATCTGAACTCTTCAACCACTGCGTACAAGATTATTTACATAAAAGTTTGCACCACTTCAAAGCCCCTTTTTTTTGCTAGGTTTAAATTTCATTAGTAGAAAATAAACTTTAAAAAGAAACCAATTCTGCCTATATAGGTGTTACAAAATCTAGCAGGTTTAAGAATTATTATATACAAGTTCTGTTAAGTGAAACCACTTAGCTGGTTAGCTACAGCAGAACAAACATTTGTTATATTACACTGAACTCACATCTGGTGGACGTCTGACTGGAGCAACAGGAGCTACAGCTTCGACTCCAGGAAAAAGTTGGCAGCCCTTTTGAAAATGACTGTAATCCTCAATCTTCTTCTTGCAAAGCCAGCAAAATGATTTCCCACATCTACATGTCATTTTGTTGCACCTAAAGAACACACAGACATGTAACAAATCACTGATTCAATAGTTTTTCTTACTTTTATTAACTAGAAAATAAATTAAACGATGAATTTGGAGTTGCCACCCACTATATGTACAACCTTCATATGAAATTTAAATAATTCTTTTTATGTTGGTTCATAACAGCCAGAATTTTTTTTCTTTGATTTCGAAATACTTAAAGGGATTTCAATATTACTACATTCATTATGATCTACAAGTTTTTAGTTTTTAAAGGGAAAAATTATTTAATGTGATCTTTATCAAATAGGAGCACTGTAGTTGAGCGGTTAAGCGCTTGGTTTTCAACCCAAGGTCCCAGGTTTAAATCCTGATAAAGACTGGGATTGTAATTTTAGGATCTTTGGGCACCTCTGAGTCCACCCAGCACCAGACATTATAAAGAAAAGTAAAGGTGGTTGGTGGTTTTGCTGGCTACATGCCACCACAGTTAAACATGGGCAACAGAATCAGATGGCTTTCATCATCTGCCCTATAGAGTGAAAGTACACCGTCTGCCCTATAGAGTGAAAGTACATCATCTGCCCTATAGAGTGAAAGTACATCATCTGCCCAATAGAGTGAAAGTACATCATCTGCCCTATAGAGTGAAAGTACATCGTCTGCCCTATAGAGTGAAAGTACATCCTCTGCCCTATAGAGTGAAAGTACATCATCTGCCCTATAGAGTGAAAGTACATCGTCTGCCCTATAGAGTGAAAGTACATCCTCTGCCCTATAGAGTGAAAGTACATTATCTGCCCTATAGAGTGAAAGTACATCATCTGCCCTATAGAGTGAAAGTATATCATCTGCCCTATAGAGTGAAAGTACATCATCTGCCATATAGAGTGAAAGTACATCATCTGCCCTATAGAGTGAAAGTACATCATCTGCCCTATAGAGTAAAAATACATCATCTGACCTATAGAGTGAAAGTACATCATCTGACCTATAGAGTGAAAGTACATCATCTGCCCTATAGACTATAGAGTGAAAGTACATCATCTGCCCTATAGACTATAGAGTGAAAGTACATCATCTGCCCTATAGAGTGAAAGGTCTGAAAGGGGAATTTTACTTCATCAAATAGATGTAATTGTTAAAGCAGGAAGAAAAAAGATTGTTTTCCACATTAGGTGATGGTCATAATGCTTTGAGGAACAAAATTTCAAGAATATCTTGATTTCAATTTGCTTAGTATTATTATATTATACAAGATCAGTCCAATTGACACAAGCCTGTCCGTGGTTCTGGCTTTGAACTTTTTATGGCCTTACTGTATTTATTACTCATAAAACTCTTTCTAAAAAAAAATGTATCATGATTAGGTATAATAATAATAAGGCTTGTCTTTGAGTCCAAAGATTAATGAGGAATGCAGTATTTCCCATGGCTACGCAGCCCCAGCTGTGACCTACATATTTTGCCACATTATTCGCTTGTGGTGGATTATATTTTTTAAGATGTCTTGTTCTCTTCTATGTCAGCTAAGGCAAGTTGGTGCCTAAGCTGGTCTTTAAAGCATTTCCGTGGGGTACCTCTGTTATGTCAACCACCCTATAGCTCACCAAAAAAAGACAGCTTTTGGGGGACGAACGATTAGGTACAAAACCTTAGACAAAGGCTGAGAATAAAGTTGAGTAGTTTTTTAGTTAGATTTAAAAACCTAGACCAAAGAAAAAACTAACCCTCCAATTTTCTCCACTTTGGCTCTACAGTGTGGGCAATCTTGAGTTTTGTTTTTTATCAAATTTTTCGCTTCAATTTCCTCTTGCAATTTTCGTCTCAGTTCCCGATATTTGGCAAACTGCGCTGGGTTCAGTCCATCCACATTTTTATGTTGGTCCATGTTGTTTAGCAATTCCTCATCTGTCTGGCACTCACGGCCCTTTAAAGAGGAATATCTTAGATAGTTAAAAGTAAAAAAAAAAATTCTAACAGTTAAGTACATTGAGACAGGCAATCATGTGACAGTCCATATGGTTACAGCCATATATTTGAAAATAAATACTTCCAAGATATGTCTTTTTGGTCAGTATGATGGAATAAATTAAGACAGGTCAAAAATTAAGTTAGAACTAATAGGCAACGATTTTTGTGAAAACTTGTAATATACAAAAATTTGCAGTTTAATAAAATAAATATACAGTACTTCTACTTGGGGCCATTTAACAACAATATTGAGGGCAAATCACAGGATAAGGCAGCCAAAATTAGTGGTAGCAAGTGACTATAGGGTCATTTTCAGCTCACAGTTTAACTGTTTTGCTTTTAAAATTGTAAAACAAAACACTAAGTTTACTTTTGTAGTTAAATATGAATCCATTTTAATAAAAACATTTCAAGAACTTGTATGTGGCAAAAATCTAATTGGAGGTGTGTTATAGAGTGTATGTTTCTAAGGTGACGATGAGAACAAAATTAGCAATTGGTTGGTGGCTATGCAGTGTGAATGATGAAATATGAGCTGATTTGTCATAATGCAAATGTTGAGAACAGCAGTAATGACGAGTCATTTGTAGTGAGATTTTGTTTAAAATACTATTTGATATTACCACTACTAAATTGATTTCATTTCATCTCAAGTTGACTTCTATATTGTAGTAAAAGTTATATTTCGTATTGTCTAAAACAGAACTTTGTTCAAGTTATTTTAAGTTCTACAATTCAAAACATTGCCAACATCGGTTCAGTTGTACTAGCAATCTGGTGTTAAAAGCCAAGGACAAAAGGGGGGGGGGGGGGGGTACTTACATTTTTTTCTCTTTATATTTTTTTTTCCATTTGGAAAGAAAGAGAACTTCAACTCACCTGATGCCATCCATGATTACACAAAGTGCAAAAGGAAAAATAGCAGGCAGTGCAGTGGGCCAAGTGGAGCTCTTCTTCAGCTTCAGCAATCACAAGACTATTACAGCGAGGGCAGTAAACAGTATCAGACATGGCATCAAGGGTTTTCTATGCATACAAGAGAAAAATGTTGTTTTGAATTGAGCCTGTATCATTTAAAATACATTTAAATAAATATATACGTTTTTTTTACTACTCTAAAATATAAATCATAAAAATTTAGAATTGGCATCAATATTCATTTTTAAACTTTTGCTTGTTTGTTACACATGATTAGGATGTTACTTCAGAGTTGTAGATAATCTGCATCCTAGCCCAAACTTCCTATGGGCAGCGGGCAGGGGATGAACCTGAGAACATCAAGATGACAGAACGACAGTCCATCGGGCATATCGCACTAGCAGGCAGCCATCCTGGCGATTCATGTCTTCCACACATATAAATCTGTTTTTCTATTTTCAAGAATTTTTATTTAACTTTTGTTGCATTAAATTACACAGTGATCAATTTACCTGTAGCAGGAGCTGCTCCCACCTCATGTAATCATCTTGTCCTAACACAGCTTGCACAATGTATGGTGGCACTATAGCACTACACTCTCTGTCTGGGCATCTGGAAAACACACAAACAATACATGCCGCTATTGACAACCCAAGACATCATTGGTAAGTCAATATAAATTTGGCAACCTAAAGATTCTAAGAAAGTTCAGGTATTTATTCATCAGTGGGAAAAGCTATTACAAGAGAAGCATTGACTTGACACACTATTGCTAGAGGGAAATAATTAAATAAAAAGCTATATAAAAAAAACAACAGGAATTGATTAGACCCACTGCCATTAATGCAAAAAGGAAATAGATCATGGAGAGTTTTAAAGGTCTTATTCACAATGCAGTCAATGGATTAAGAAATGAGGTCATGTAAGCTGGTACAGTCTGCATTCTTTATGAATGTCACATTTTGCATGCAGGGTGATCGGGACAAAGATTTGAGAGAGAGATAACTGGTCCATGTGCAGAAATGGGTCTGTCCTTGTACGGGGACGAGGGAACCTTAAAACTCATTTTCCAATTCCTTTCATGTGCTAATCTCAGCATGTTTTGTTTACTAATGGGGTTTCTGATACAGTATAGCCTGTAAGGCCATGTTTGTGATTGGAAATATGGAACTAACACAATAAAGGAAATATACAGCTAATACAATAAAAGGACAAAATAATGAATAAAGGAAAGACCCAAATAAAATTTTTCACCTTAAAGCTTCTACTGTCCCATCTTTAACATGCAGCTCACAGAACTCTGCCATACACTCATGGCAGAAAGTGTGAGGACACTCGTGCATCCTGAAAAACTGATGGCCAAGTTTCTCTTGGTAGCAGACATGACACTCGTGTGTACTTTGACAAAACTCAATATCCATTTGTTGCTGATTGTATCTGGTGAATTCAAATAAACATGAATGATTCACAAGACAAAAAAAAGTTATTCAATAAACAGCTCCGGTCCAGGGATTAAGAAACAAAAGATTTAATTAAAACACAAGGGATTTTTCTTTAGTGGCTGACTAGCACATTGCTTGGCTTCTACTTTGAGATTTGAGTTTGAATCCAGGGAAGATTAGCATTTTTAAGTTTGAATTTTAGAACCTCGCCAGGCAATAAATTTTGCTTTAATGGGCAAAACATTTGTTGGAGAAAGTTAGCACCACAATGTTGGAGAAAGTTAGCACCATATTTTTGGAGAAAGTTAGCACCATATTGTTGGAGAAAGTTAGCACTACATTGTTGGAGAAAGTTAGCACCATATTGTTGGAGAAAGTTAGCACTACATTGTTGGAGAAAGTTAGCACCATATTGTTGGAGAAAGTTAGCACCACATTGTTGGAGAAAGTTAGCACCACATTGTTGTAGAAAGTTAGCACCACATTGTTGTAGAAAGTTAGCACTACATTTATCTTAATTTATCTCAGAATTAGAATTATTTTCAATTACTAGAATATTGTGATGTTCTTTTTTTTTTATTTAATTGTAATTACCCTGTTAAAATAAGCTTAAGTTTTGAATGTTGTCAGACTATAGATTTACCTTTTCATAGTTGCAATGACTTCCCCTATGTCTTCATACCATGGCACAACATCTGTAAGAGAGGACATTAGTTTCTCATTTTTGTGACCATCCAGTTCAGGTTGTATCACAAGAAGGTCTTGGATCTCCAAGTGGCTATTAAAGGCAAGTTCTTTATATTCATTTTTTGCAAACCAACAAAAAAATCAGTAAAGGTAATTTTTAAAATGGAGCAACTTAATAATCAACTGAAATAGATGCTGTACAACAGCTGAAGAAAATAGGGGCCTCAAGAAAGCTTTAGGTACCAAGATTAGTAAAGGAAAGATTCCCCTTTCAGACCTTGCGATCTATAGGGCAGATGATATAAAGCTCATGTGTTTCTGTGGCCCACGGTCAGTAAGGGTGCCATGTGGTTAGTATAACGACCAACCTCCTTTACCTTTCCCCAACTAATGTCAGGAGAGCTAGGTGGACTCAGAAGGGCCCTAAAGATCCTGAAAGTAAAAATCCCAGTCTTCACCAGGTTCAGAAACCAAGCACTTTACCACTCAGCCACCCCTATAGGTAATATAAAATATTTATTTGCTGGACCTGAGTTGCTTGGCTATTAAATTTGGTCGAGAGGCTAAGTACGCTTGAACTTGGTTTGGCTACCTATGAAGGGGGCTCGAGGTTTGACACTGTTGTGTTTAGTGAGTGCCTAAAGGCAACAATGAAAACCTTCTCCAAGATACCCCCTCCCCCACTGGTCCACAAATGAAATTGGACCAAAGCCCTCTGAGCATGCTATAAGCATGACAGTAGCGCTATATAAAAAGCTATACTTTGATTTAATACATTTAAAATTTAAAAAAAAAGTAGCAGAAAATGAGTGACAAAGTTACCTAATTAAATTATTCTCCAACCAATTGACCCAGGTGTAGATGATTGGCATCTGGCTGCCCTCTGCCCACAGCATCTCCAACACTTGGCCAATACAGTCTATTTGAGTTTTACTTAGCCAAGGACACTGGAGATCAAAGTGAGGAGCATCTTTGGAAGGATAGGATGCTGGGAATGTTACTAGGAGGTAGAGGGGAGATAGGTACTTCACACTAAAGGAACACAGAAATTTCTGACCTGAAACAAAAATGTGATAACATTTTAATAGGCACTTCAACAAAAAAATTTGTTTTGATCATATTGTTTTGTAATTGATATCATTAAATAGAGCTTGGTGTCCCATTTACAAAAATATCAAATTTATGTTTCTATGATAAGTAGAAGCAAAGTTATGATTTTTTTTGTATTTATTTTTTTTTCCTTCTTTGGCTTTGTATTCAATAAAAAATTTTGGTACCCGAAAAATGACTTTTTGTTATTAAAGCATGCATATCTTTCTTATTATTCAATATTTTTGGTTCAAATTTTTAGAAGACTTTATGTATGTTATTTAAAACGTAATACTACCCCAATCTTTCATCTAAACCGATTTTTCATACTTTTCCAGCCGGGCGAAGCTGAAAATAGAGATGACAAATTTGGTCGAAATTTGACTTAATTAATGCACAACTTTTTTATTTGTCAATATTTCCATTTCAAATTTTCAGGAGACTTTACATGTTCTTTATATCATTTTATAACGCCCAAATCTTTCATCTAAATCTATTTTTTACACTTTTACAGCCGGGCGAAGCTGAAAATAGAGACGACAAATTTGGTCGAAATTTGACTTAATTCATGCACAACTTTTTTATTTGTCAATATTTCTATTTCAAATTTTCAGGAGACTTTACATGTTCTATATATCATTTTTTAACCCCCAAATCTTTCATCTAAATCTATTTTTTATACTTTTACAACCAGACGAAGCTAAAAATAGAACCGACAAATTTGGTCGGAATTTGACTTATTTGAGCACAACTTTTTTATTTATTAATATTACCATTTCAAATTTTCAAGAAACTTTAAACATGTTATTTGCTACAAAAAAAAATAATAATTTTAAAGAAAAAAAGCAATTCAAAATTGTGACATTTATTTTTAAAAATTGTACTATGGGAACAGCTAGATTTTTTTCAAATATTGACGAGAACTTGTTTTTATTTCTTAATATTTAATCATAAAATTAAAAGGAGACTTTAAACAGCTGGAGTATGAAAAAGTTATCTTTAAAAAACATTTTTAAAATATTGACCTTTTTTTTTATTTAAAAAAAAATGCAGATGTAAAATTACAAAATATTTGGATATTTGGGGGGGGGGGGGGGGGGGGGCGAGGCAAGAGGCAATAGAAATCAATACAATTAGTCAAATTGCCAAGATTAGATATCAGAATGTCTCTTTTATAAATAAGTTTAAAATATACTGAATCTATATATATATTATATATACAGACATAATCTAAACAAACTTATAATAAAACATCTAAATTATCTAATTTATAATATATATTGAAAAGCTGTTTTAGTTTTTAGGCTATTTCTCAGATTTTCTCCCATTAAATTTCACATAAAAAAATAGATCTAAATTTAGTCCTCAACATTCTAGATCTAGAAACTAGTATTAGTTTATTAAGACAATTAAGTATAGACTAGACTAGTATATATCAAATCAATTAAAGATCTATCTATCTTATCTAATTCTTATTCTAGATTTCATTCTAATTCTAAGCATCTCTGTTCCTATTCTAGAAAATAGATCTAAGTCTAAGCCTAAATCTAATTCTAAGTATTAGACCTAGATCTACACTCTAGTGTATGATTAAAACAATAATTTGATTTTTCTACATTATCAGTTGCTTCTCTAGATCTATTACTAACTATATCTAGATCTACATTAATACGAGTTTTTTTAGCTTCATTATCTATATTAATAAACAAGGAAACTTCGTTTTTATTATATTTTATAAGTATTTTATTACTACTTCCGGTAGAATTGATAGCAAAATGGCTACTTTCGATTTGGTGGTCATTTTGGCATTCATATACCAAGAGTGCCATCCAAAATAGCTTTATAATCACACGTGATTCTTATGTAGATATGGATACTACAAATTACTAACCAATATAAATAATTACAAAACAAAAATAAAAAAGTAATCATATCTGGAACACACCCTAATTTTGGAATTTTAAAAAAAAACGATCTAATAAACCAATCCCGTCAAATTTGGTATCAAAAGAATCGCCATTTTCTCCCCGACAAAATGATACTCTAATCTAGAAGATCGGTTCAAAAATAATGACGTTTTACGCACTTTTCCGATGGTAACCGGGGACGCGACCGAAACCATGAGGACCAGAATTTAAACACACTTCCGGCGTACAAAAATAGCGATGTTGAAGTACCTAATTTTAATAACAAAATTTATTGCACAAAAATTACTTCATTAAAATAACTTCAATAAATATACACTTATAAAAGCAAGTCATTGAAATATTTGCTATTTATAATGTTATCTATGCTGAAGACTGGGAATTTAAATTTTGGGATCTTTAGGGTCCCACTGAGTCCACTCAGCTCTAATGGGTACATTAGTTGCAGAAAAATAAGGCCAGGAGGTCTTTGTGCTGGCCGCATAACACCCTCTTTAACCATGAGCCACAGAAACAGATGGCCCTTACCATCATCTGCCCCTATAGATTGCAAGATCTGAAAGGGTAATTTTACTTTATGATGACTGCATATCATTTTTCCATAACTGATATAGAGATTAACATTATTTTCACAGAAGAATTTACTTCAGTATTATTTAAAGTAAATGAGGTAGTTGGAATGCTGAATAAACTATCGCTATTAATGAATAACAAATAGTTATTGACTAAAAGATATGTTTACTGCAAAGGTTAGCCTGTTGACTATTTACTGCTTGCATACCAGAAAGTGATCTCAACAGCTGAACATTTGCTGGCAGTTTGAGTGAGCTCAAGTCAACTGGAGCTGCAGCTGCCATGTCGTTGACGTCTGGATCAAGGGGCAGAACTACCTCAACTTGAATTTCATCAGCAATAGGCAGTGGGCAAACAGTAATCTGTCAAATATTAAAACCCTATTAGTAAAATAAACTAATAATATTTGTTTGTGAAATGTTTTATCTTATCTATTCTTATAAATTATACAATTTACTTCAAACAGAAGATGATTACATCCTACGCATTTCCCTGTCAATCTAGTCATGCATGTAAATCAGTAACTTAAACTCTGCCAAGTTGTTGGTTTTCCTGGCTGATTCAGGCATCCCATTCCATGCTTTAATAGCACTAGAATTTGTACAAATTTCTCCTAGCATATGGAATAAGAAATGTGTCTTTATCTTTGTGTTTTTCTGAGTATTTAATTAGGTTTTGTTTTTGTATTTGTAGATTATGGTTCAGCGTTTTATGTATAATAGCTACTTTACTTTTAAGTCCTCTTTCCTGAAGGCTTTCTAAATTTAGTGGTTTTACTAAAGGGGTTACTCTAATCAAATGTGAATATTTGTTTGCTATAAATCACACGGATGTTTCTTTCAGAGTTGAAGATAGTAGTTCCTAGTCCAAACCTCCCGAAGGAAGACAGGGATGGCAGCGGGCAGGGTAGGAGCCTGGGACCATTTAGATGACCGAACAACAGTCCAGAGTGCATGCAGCCATCCTAATTGCTAAACACAATATGAATAGACTAAGCAAGGAAAGGCTTTAAGATCGCTATAAATGAGTGTAAACCGACTCTCTTATATTGAAAAAAAAACATTATTGAAACAATGGCATAATACTATAAACTAAACAATTTTGACAGACACATGCTTATAAATAAATAAATAAATTTTAGGAACAGTAGCAATTTAATTTCAAATACATTACAACACTGTACAGTTGGCAACAATATTTTAGGAACTTAATCAACAGATTCTTTGTAAATAACCTTATTGAACATAAAAATGAGCTTCAGCAATAACATGCCAGCAATAGGATAACAAAAGATGTATATTAAGATTATTTGGTTCTGAACCTATTGCTGAAATGCTGTAAACACTCTGTTGAGCAAAAAATGTTTCAAATTAATAACACTACATCTTGTCAGTTGCTAAACAAAACTTGTTTACACTTAATACAATTTGTTACAATCTAAACAAAGAACAAAACAAAATGATGTTGAATAGAGAATATATTTTCAAGAAAAAAAAGCTATCAATACTTACCAGCAAATTAAAAAGCTGATTTTTATCTTTCTTGGCTTGTGTCAAAACTTTAATTTTTTCATTTTCTCCAGAGTTGTAAATTGATTCTAGAGCAACAATCTATATCAAATATGAAGAATAAAAAAAAAGGTGTTTAATTATAAATCAGAAACATTAAAAACTGTTAGAGCAAAGCAATATTGTTTTTAAAACACTGTTATAAACATGGTGGTGACACAGATGGTCATAGGCTGTGTGTGTTTTTAGCCTACGCAAATCGCCTGAGTCCAGCGCTAGACGAGCGGTCAACCGTGACCAGTGACAGTACACGCCAGTTCGGCAATGACCTGTGTGTAAATATTACGCATGCAAGTCACGGCGATTGTAATCAACCTGAGTGGTCAAGCGAAGTTCCATCAAGTTCTGGAAGGCCAGTAGAGACCCTATATAAGAGCAAGTGTGTTTGAGTCTAGACTTCACAACACTCCACGTTACCTCGCAATGTGTACTAGGCGAAGTTAGAAACAGTACGGTGTGTGAAGTCAGGCGGAGCAAGGCAAGGTTTTTGGACAGTTAGTGTAATATTGTTGCCAACTGTACAGTGTTGTAATGTATTTGAAATTAAATTGATACTGTTACTTTGGAGCCCTGAGTTGTGAGGTTCTTTAAGTTCGTTGTGTCATGTGGTGCAGTTTGAAGAGAGCCTGGATAGTGAGATTGGTAACAATATAATAGATTTACACATTAAACCAGAGACCCTTCGGTTTGGAAACCAAGCACTTTACCACTTGGCCACCTAGCCCCTCTAATTGAAACAGAGAGAGAGATCATTTCACTTATTTTAATTATTTAAATTTTGTTTGCTCTTAAAATAAATTTTAAAAAACTTACTTCATCGCACTGCTCAAGAAAATTGCTTTCAAATATCTCATCCTTTAAGGATGCTGTTGAGCTGGTGCTATCTTGGACATCCATAATTAAAGGTGACAAATAGTTTAGTCATAGTATGGAACAAGAAATTAATTTTCAAGACAAGAACTTGGAATACTGGAATCATAAACAACTGTTGGGCAGCTTTCTTAAAAATAGGAAAAAACAAAATAGCAGTTAAATAACACTTTTTTGGATAAAAAATTGAAATAAAATAAATACTCTAATATATATCTAGTACTAGACTGGATATATAATATATATGTTTTGTTTTACTGGTTTCGTATGTTCTTTCACAATTAAATGGTTATTATATCCTAGCCTAAACCTTCCGCAGTACAGTGGGGGATGGTTTCGGGTGGGGTTTGAACCAGGGCACATTCCACATGACATGACATGCAGTCTTCCATCCAATGTATAAGTAGATACATTTAATCTGTCGAGCGCGAGTGAAGTTTTCTATTTGTGTTTAATATTTGTGTTTTAGTGTATATGAAGTAGTTTGTATTAGGCACGTTTTGTTGTCTAGAATATTGTGTATGTGTATGTTTACGTCATCCTTAGTTCCCGCAGTGGAGAGGGCTTCTTTAGTTAGCCGGTTTTCTGTTTCCCTGTTTTAATGGTACGCAAGTACATAGTTTTAGTAAGTAGGCTGATCTTTCGGTACGGGTGTTGATAATGAAAAGTTCTTTTTGTAGCGGCATTGCTAGATCTAGGTTTTCTTTCATTTCAGGGTGTTAGGCTTGGGGCTATAGGAAAGAGTGTTGCCTTTCCGCCCTTGGAGCCGTATCGTTAATTATAGTTGTTGGAGGTGTATAAAGTTGATGTTCTGTGTGGCGCTGAGATGGAGTGTGCGTGTGGAAGGTGTGTTATAATCATTTGAACAATTATTAATGTTCTGTTCACCATCATGAAATTGATACTTAGGGAAATACCTTGTTAAGTTATAATTATATATTATTAAGCACTGTTTGTTTTAACAATTGTTGGCTAATCGATGATGTCTATGAAGTTACTTCGCTGTTATATGCGAGAATTCTTTGTTTTGGTTTACACTGATCAGGAGGAGAGCCCAGGCAAGTACATCATACTCTCTAAAGGTGAGCCCGAAAAAAACAACACCTGACATAATTTACTAATCTAGGTCTAGATTTAGAGTGTAGAATGATTCATTTAATAATAAATTTAAGACAATCTGTTTTGGGGTCAGTCTAGATATTTTTTCCAACATAAGCTACATCTACATTTGTTCTAGATAATATATATGTATATAATATATTATTATATATTCTAGTTTAATCTTTACTAAAAAATATCTAGATCTATCTTTAGTTTATAGTAAATAATAATCTAATATTACAAATTACTGTCTAAAGACTAATTACAGAGAGTTCCATAAAAAAATAGATTAAAAAAAAGAAGAAAATTAATAAAAATAAAATAGACGAAAATAATAAAAATAATATATTGAATTAATTTAAAAATTAAATATTGAGACTTGTGTAGTTCAAGTTGTGAGTCTATCAATAAATTGAATAATCAAGTCTATCTAAATCTACTGATCTACATCTAGCTAGACTGAATTGGATCTAGATCTAATCAATTCTTGTCTATATATGATTAATGAGTTTATTGTATTGTAAATCTAAATTAGACTAAATTTCAGTAAATGATTGCACAACTCCAGATCATCATGATCATATTATTCATTCATTCATTATAATTATTCATTGACAATTCATCCCATCACCACGGCATCAAATAATGTTATTATTAATAGGTCTAGATAGATCTACACTTTCATTACAATGAGTGTCACTAATGTAACTAAAGATCATATATATGTTTGTTTTAATTATATAAATATAAGTGAAAATCTATTTAGTAGCTTTGTTTTAAAGTTTGATAGCGAGTCTCATACCAACATAACATAAACAGAATTTTTCTCTGCGCTCTTTTATAAAGAAAAAGATAGAAAAACGTAGCTATTAATTTACTTTTTAAATTCTCTTTTATAAAGAGTTACATAAATTCACTTAACTATATATGAGTAATTATAATTCCATTTAATCTGTATCTTATCTTATATGATGTTACTTCAAAAAATAAGATGATTACGTCCTACGCGTCATGCATTTAGTCATGCATATTAACCAATGACCTAAATTCTGCCAAGTCACTGGTTTTCCTGGCTAGCTCAGGCAGCCCATTCCATGCTCTAATAGCGCTAGGGAAGAATGAGCAATGAAATGCATTCGTTCGGTGACACAAGCTCCATGTTCGCTTTATCTTATCTTATAAATTAAAGACGTTACTTCAAAAAAAAAAAAAGATGATTATGTCCTACGCGTGTTCCTATGTCAATCTAGTTATGCATGTCAAGCAAATTTGTCCTAGCTTATGGAACGAGGAATGACCTGTGTCCTTGTGACTTTCTGAGTATTTAATTAGGTTTTGTTTTTGTAGGCCTATTTGAAGATTATGGTTCAGTGTTTTATGAATAATTGCTACTTTACCTTTAACTATTCTCTCCTGAAGGTTTTCTAAATTTAAGTGATTTTACTAAAGATGTTACTCTAGTCAAATATGAATATTCTTTTGTTTTGAATCTCACTGCTTATAACAACTCACTCTGTCTGTTACAAATTTTGTACACGTTATTTTTCCTACTTCCCATTCTCGGATCAAGTTGAAACTTTACATAATTATTTTCATTGTCGAAGACAATAATGAATCAATTAAAAAAAAATTAACTGATTAATGAATTAATTAGTGGTAATTAATTAAATTTTGTTTTATGTAGAAAAGGGAGATAAATCTTTTTTTTGAATTTTTTCTTTTTTTTTTCTTTCTAAAGTAAAGTGCGTTTATTTTGAGTTTAAAACCCCTACTACGTTGTTTTGCAGTTAAATCCCCCTCTTCTATAAAAACAAAACAAAAAAAAATGCAAACGACATTCCTCTTATTCCAAGAGCATAGATAAGTAAGATTTTGATTTTAAACCCCCCTCCGAAATTAACGATAACCCCCGTCTTCAATATAAGACTATCCATTCATCAGTCACCAGAATCTATGAGTTATTCTAAAATTGTACACATTTCAATCATTCTTTTCCATATGTCATTAAAATGCTCTTACAATCATGTTTGTTTAGCTAATTAAAATTACTTTGTAACAATATTTGTCTTTGAGCAAGTTTCTTTCTAAACTATCAGCAAATCTCAAACATTGATCTGATTCTATGGCGAAGGATCATCTCATCTCCCAGGAATCAGCTATGGTTGGAATGATGTCCCCCACTCAGCAGTTCCTCCCCTCTCCATGTAGCTATTTGAAGGAATGGCAAATGCCAATGCAGTTGAGATCACAGGCTCTGCAAGGGAGTAGCACTGTATGCTTCAAACTAAGAGTTGCTAGCTTCTGATTTCATGTATGTCTGTACTGGTAATAGAGTGCTTATATCCATATTACTACTAACAATTCCAACCTTCCCTAACCCTAACCCTGGAACAAGGTCTAATTAGCTTAACACATGTTTAAATAATTTTTTAAAAAGCTTGTTCTGGAATTAATATGATTAATCAACTATATTGTAAGGCTATGCGACTGCAGCTTCACAAAGAAAAACATAAATCTTAACTTTGTCCTAATACAATAATAAGCTGCTTATGAAATTAATATATCAATGAAAAACTGCAACATGAAGAATCTTGATCTTTGAATCCCTTTGGGTATCAGGTCTTTTAAATTTGTAGTAAAGAGAATTTTTAGCACAATATTTGGCTAAACAAATTGGTATCATAACTGTTTCAAAAGGACATAACTCTAACTTAAAAGTAACTAAACAACCTCTTGGATAAATAATTTGTATACAAGTCTTTTGACATTTGGTCTGCATATGTATGTTACTGAATTCATATTTTGAGATAACTATTAATGTATTTGAAACTTAATAGTAAAGGGAAGTAACTGCAGCAGGTCATTATGCTGGCCTCAATACACCTTGAAATGCACAGCAATTACTTCAATGAACATGAAAACTTTAACCAAAAAGATATGACAGGCAGCACTATTAAGATTTAGTCAGTGATTATCCTCTACAAACTCTTAGTCAACTAATCTAATTTGACCTCAATATTCAATCATTATCGAAAAGAAAATTTTTCAAAGATGAAGTGATTGACAAACAAAAAATGGAAGCTTTTTGATGTAGAGCGAATTTTTTAAAAATATATTCAAGTGTAACTTCCCTTTTCAGACTTTGCAATCTTTAAGGCAGATGATATAAAGGGCAGATGATATAAAGCTCATCTGTTTTTGTGTCCCGTGGTCAATGGGTGTGTCTGGTAGCCAGCACAATGACCAACTCCCTTTACAAATGTCAGGAACCCATTAGAGCTGGGTGAACTCAAAGGTGCCTAATAGCCCTAAAATTAAAAATCCTAGTCTTCAAACCCTGGACCCATGGTTGGAAGCCAAGTACTTTACAGCTCAGCCACCACACCTCCAAGTGAATTCTATAGAAGCTGTTAACTGTTTGCTCAAATTTCATTCTACAAATAAAGCAAGGTAAATATGTATTGTTAGGGACAGGGGTGGTCTCAATGCTGTCTGGAATGATTCAAGAGAATATTACTATTATGTTAGCATGGCAGGGCCCAAGGTCATGTCTAGCCTGGGCTAACAAGAAGTTACAGTTGCCAGAAGGTTTACTGGGTGGGTTGTATCTGTGCACCTCAGTCTGTAACCAAGGGGCTTGAGTCACCTAAGCAACCAGACAACTAAACTAATCTAGCAAACTAAAAGAAATCAAGAAACATAGAGAAGAAATACAAAAAAATGAGACTTTAATTTCAATGACTAAAGCAGCAGTTACAAAACAATGCAGCAAAAAAATACAAAAAACATAAGGACAAGATCTAGTACATAAACATTAGAAGTGGCCATCATGACAGTGCTGGCCGGGGCTTAGCTATATTTTTTAAACATATTGTCAGTTATTTTGACACTTGTTCCAATTAGAAAAATAATGTAACATATATTGCTAAAAAATTAAATAATAGATTTACACATAGTAAAATAAAAAAAAAGAAAAATAATTCTGAAACTTACTGGCAGTCCCAGGTACAGAATAATTAAAACTGACACATAGACCCCTGGTCAACAGTACAGGAAACAGCATTGACTATACTATTTGAAGTACTCCACCCTAACCCATATAATAATAGGGGGAAGTACATGTATACAGCTTAGCACTAGTCTACAAAAGTAGTAAAAATAACAATACATAAAAATAGCTCTGGGAGCGCTAGTTCACAATTATAAAAAATGCTTGCATGACCTGTTAATAAAGTCTAGGTCTACTGTTGATTTTACATGTGTTCCGTCAGAAATAGAGATTACATGCTAGTCCTAACCTCCAACAGGACAGTGAATGTTCACACCAGAGACTATGGAGATGACAAAGTGGATACCCCATGATCACCATTAGATAAGACAAAGTGAATTAGTATTTTAAAGTTTTAAATAGACTAAGGGGATGAGCTCAATGCTTGAGTGAAGTCTGTCAATACCAAATAGTAAATATTAATAGACTCTTTGTTTATGGAACATTTTATTTTTAACTGTTAAGGGGAGTGTCACTACATTTCTCATCTATGATGTCCTTAGACTAAACCCCCAAAAAATTGCATTTATAGCAACACAGCAAAGCTTTCATATTAATAACAGCATAGTCAATGTTAACAGTTTTATTTTAAATATAATAATATAATAATATTTTAATAGAGCTAAACAATGTGAAGTCACTATTTACACTATAAAAAAAACATAGAACAAATAGTGCAGGGATGTGACACTAATGAACATTAATATGATAGCACACAAAAGCAGGGGAGATAATAAATTGAATTAAGCATATTGTAGTTTTGGTGTTGTGACTCTATAGAATATCCAAGGTTAACTGAAGACATGTTTAGTGTTTACAACATTTGCAGTAGATGACCTAGAAGTGATGTTCTTCATTTCTTCATTAGTATTCATGAATAAACATACATATACAAGTTTGCTTAATACAATAATAATAATGATAATATACCATAGAACTTCCCTCCTCCAAAAACAAAATAGATAAAAACATTGAACTGAAACAAGAAGATTGAGGGGGGAAAAAGGAATATTTAAAAAAAAACATATACCTAAATATAGAAAAAGATACAAGTCAATTATGGTAATTCCAACTAATTAGTTCTTACAAAGTATATCACTTGAGTACTTGTACCTGTATTAGAAATGATTGTTCTTTTCATTGTATCTGTTAGGTTTTCTGACTTTGCAACCACTTCCGGTAATGTAACCATGTTGTGAGGTTGGGTTAAAGGGTTCAGGATAAATAACTGTGGGTGTAGGAGAATTATGTGTCGCCACTCTAGTAGGTGAGCATGGGTACTCAACTTGAGGTTGGGAGAATTCTTCATTGTTTCCTACTGTGTCTTGTATAGTAGCTTGGTCACTAAGATTGTCTTAAGAAGTTCTGGCTTTGATGTAGCTTTAGGGAAATGTTCATTTCTTTCAGACGCACCAGATATGTAAACAAAATCTTCACCAACACCTAGCAATCAAAAGATAATGGCAGGTTCCCTGAGAGCACAGGTAAGGCTCTAAATAATGGTAGAAAAGGAAACAATCTCTAATGTATCCACTGTGTCTGTGTCTTCACCTCTAGGAATTGTTTTACTTCTTAAGATGTTCACTGTCAATATGAGAGAACAAAAACTGAACAAATCATTTTCATAGTCAGTGAAACACAAAACTTGGCAAAGCTTTACTTAAGGGTTTAGTAGAAAGAAAATATAAAGAGATATACACAGCATTGCTTACCATTTTATTCCCTACATCTCTTTATCAATATTTCGGTTTAAATTTCATCTTCATGTCAGTCTACATCTTCATCATGTTGGTCTACATCTTCATCATGTTGGTCTACATCTTCACCAAGCTGGTCTACATCTTCATCATGCTACATTCTTATGTTGGTCTACATCCTTATGCTGGTCTACATCTTCATGTTGGTCTACATCTTCATGTTGGTCTACATCTTCATGTTGGTCTACATCTTCATGTTGGTCTACATCTTCATGTTGGTCTACATCTCCATGTCGGTTTACATCTTCATCACCTTGGTCTAAATAAGAATAAGAAAATAAATAACAAAAACTTTTGCCTTGAAAAGGAAAAAAAAAAAATTCTTCTGTTGCTTTTCTTTTCATGCTAAATAAAACTTTTATGATGATGTGACTTTCACGTTATGATGGATTCTATGAATAAACTTTACAGAAAACAAAAAATACCCAAGACATCTAATACAGACTGTTTAGATTGTTTTCAAATGGACACCTTGACTGTTTAGATTGTTTGAAAATCTCTAGGTTTATTCTTTTCACATTTTTTGTGAGTTTAATTTCACTTTCTTTCTATTGCCTCAGCCAATCTCTATATTGTTTGCTTTTCTTTCACTATCCTTATGTATTGTATTTCTTTTAGAATGTACTTAAAAGTCAAATTGTAAGCAAAGAGAAGATTAAACAAGTTTAAAATTCCCACGAGATAAGATTCAAACAAATGAAAATTCAGTTACAATTATCCTCAGGACTACCACTATAGCAATGACAATATAGATGCAAACAGGAACATTCACACACAAAACATACAAACACACACAGTCATAACAAACAATTCCTTAATAAACTAAGCTTCTTTGTGATGTGACAAATGACCATGAAACACACTGACAGAAAGTGGATGTGACAAATGACCATGAAACACACTGACAGAAAGTGTATGTGACAAATGACCATGAAACACACTGACAGAAAGTGTATGTGACAAATGACCATGAAACACACTGACAGAAAGTGGATGTGACAAATGACCATGAAATACACTGACAGAAAGTGGATGTGACAAATGACCATGAAACACACTGACAGAAAGTGGATGTGACAAATGACCATGAAACATACTGACAGAAAGTGGGTGTGACAAATGACCATGAAACACACTGACAGAAAGTGGAGTAAAAGAGTTATAAAATCTGTTCTAGCCTTAATGAAGAGGAGGCGACCACTTTGTCCAGATCTGATGTAACTGGTTTAGTGGCTGCAGATTGTCTTCAAGAATGCATAAATGAGATCAGATAATGTTTCAACATACTTACATGTACACTGTAACTTGATATTCTTATCAAATGTTTGACATGTTTTGAATGTTCCTTGAGAGCTGAAGAGAATCTACTTCCTTGACCAAACGTCCAGCAGAATAAATGGCATCAGGCAAGGTATGAGCATCAAGATGACCACACAACAGTCCAGCGCACATCCCACATGACCAGGCAGCCATCCATTCTTTTGAGAAAACAATCCATTCTTATGAGAAGACAAAGTCTTAGTGTAGTGACCTCTCTTGCTTGACGTTTTTCTGGTAACTTGTTGCACAAAATAATTCACAACTAAAATGACTTTAGGAAAAAATGATGAAAATCTAGGAGGAAAAAAAAAAGCAAAGTGGAGGAAAAGTTACAAAAATAATACACATTTTGTTAATGTTTTATTTTATGTCAGTTTTCTACAATTATATGGAATTTGAAGAGTTGAGTATAAATTAGATAATTTACTTCTCCCATTTCATGTTAGTTGTTAGTAACACCAGGTTAGAAGTTAGTAGCAACAAAATGATGTAGAAATAGACATATCTTTATTTAATTTAGTCTTCTTGGTGTTGACAGTCATTGACTTGTAGCATCAAACTTCTGGTAGACAACTAAACTGCTGTAGGCGTAGTATATCTTAACTAATGAAACTTCAAATAATTTGAATAACTTCCTTGTGAACAAAACTAAATGTAAAATTTATAACATAGACAAAATAACTTGTGATCAAATGAAATCACTGTAGTAGACTTCAGTAATATAACATAACATATAACATTTCATAACAAAATCTAACTCACTAAAATAACACAACCTTTTGGTTTCAAGTTCTGGAGTATTCTGTCTTAACTAAGACAAAATGACAACAATGCCACATATTTTGCATCATTCACAACCAATTGCTAACCTCTTCCCACTGTCACCATAGAAACACACACACACACTCCATAACACTTCTGCTAGTCCAACATTCTTTCACTGAATCAAGCCCCAAGAGACCAATCTTTAGCATTCTTCTTGTCCATATGTAAGGCTTTGCAATTACCATTTTTCTAATCTTTACTAGTTACACTTAGCAGACACTTTGGCAGATATTGGAAATAGGACTAGTGCAAATATTTTGACTAATCAAACATTAAAAAACTCTTAAGTAGATTCCAATTTCTCTACCTTGATATCTACCAACAAAAACAATTGATACATTTGAACCTCAGGAAGACAAATATATGAAATATAAAATAAATATAAAAAAAAAGTCGAAGTTATGAAAACTTTATATATGGATTTAAATTGCAGATATTGACAAGAACACTAAACAATTAAAATCTAATTTTGTAGCTTGATATCTGTAAACAAAACAAAACTAACCTTCAGTAATAAGAAGTGTGATTAAACATTAAGTATATACATGTTGTTAATGAAAACTTAAAAAAAACAACAAAAAAGTGGTTCTGGGAGCAAGAAACAGGACTTCACATTTTAAAAAATACTACGGATTATATAAGGATAACGGATTATATAAGAATAACGGTAATTAAAACTAATAAATAAATAAATATACATAGAGATAGAGTTACAACATTTGCTGTATCCTAAAAGTGATATGAAGCCTAATAATTGCAGCCCCAAAAATTGAAAGGACACAGTTGGTAAGAAAGAAAATGTGCCTTACAAAATAATAGGACACTTGAGGTGCTCCAACAGTTAAAAGGACATTTGAGGAACCTAAACAGTTTTTAGGACACTTGTGGTGCTCCAACAGCTGATAGGACACACATGAGGTGAACAACAGTTGGTATGATGGATAAGGTGCACCAACCATTGATAGGACTATTGGGATGCTACAACAATTGATAGAACACTTGGAGTGCCCCAACAATAAAACCATTTAGATGCCCAACAGTTTTCAGGATGAATGAGATGCCCCAACAATTGATAGGACACTTGAAGTGCCCCAACAATTGATAGGATAAATTAGGTGCCCCAATAGTTAAAAGGACATCTGAGGAAACCAAAAAGTAGTTTGGAAACTTGTGGTGCCCCAACAGCTGATGGGACACAATTGTATGAAGAATGAGGTGCCCCAACAAATGATAGGACATTTGAGGTGCCCCAACAGTTAAAAGGACATTTGAGGTGACCAAACATTTGTTAGGAAGCTTGTGGTGCCCCAACACCTGATAGGACACACTTGAGGTAACCAACAGTTGTATGAGGGATGAAGAGCCCCAACAATTGATAGGACACTTGAGGTGCCCCAACAATTGATATGACCATAGAGGTGCACCAAAAATTGATAGGACACTTGAGATACCCCAGAAATTGATATGACTCACAATGAGATATTATCATTCAAAAGAAAATAGATACAAAGTGAATGGTGTGATGTCATGGATCTTTGACTAACCAAACCAAGTTCTGCTAAGACAGATATAGTCAAGATGACCATGTTTTAGCTCTTAGAATGTAATACTTTAATAATAAAATATTTTCTTGTGTGGAAGTAGATATATAATATAGTGCTCTTAATTTGTTTGTAGTGCTCTATGTATATACCTCCTTGTCAATAATACAAATCAAGATATATATCCAGATTTCTGATATATATGTATGTAATTTATCTAATTGGAGTTACTTAAATTTGAAAAAGATTCTAAGTAGATAACATGACTTGAATTACATGGCAAGAATACTGTTGAAGTGAACAGTATAAGAAATATATGAACGTATATGTACTGAAGAATAGAGGTATACTCAAACTATGAAAATAATGTAACTGAACTGTGATGCTGGGCAGTGTAGCCCTATGATTAATCAACCGAACACATGTGACACAGGCTTATGTACTTAAAAAGGACTGATGTAAACAATACCCATGTGATGTGGTTATCTGACTATAGACTGTGTTTTTTTAACACGGTTGGGTCAGGCCCGAAGGACCAGTAGAGTTAAGGCGAGAAAAGTAAAACTTGTGTAAAGTTGTGATATTCAGACACTGACTGCTGTCAATTGTTAAGTTTTTAATTGTTTATTTATTTATTATTGATCACACTCATTAAAGTGTCTTGAAGCCCAAGTTATCAAGTTTTTGATTTAGCCATATTATTCTGTAATAATAAGAACTGTAATTGTACATTTTCAGACAAGATAATAGTAAATTTGTGTCAATATATATTATACCTCTCATAAAGTAAAGTCAGTAATATTGTGCAGTACAAGTATATATATTACATTGAAGTTGGACAGTGATTGTAAATTTTGACACAGGCTGACATTATTTTTATGCCAATGTATATTATATATCTCATCAAGTAATTGTCAGTAATTTTGTGCAGTACAAGTATATATATTATATTGAAGTTGGACAGTGATTGTAAATTTTGACACAGGCAGACATTATTTTTATGCCAATGTATATTATATATCTCATCAAGTAATTGTCAGTAATTTTGTGCAGTACAAGTATATATATTATATTGAAGTTGGACAGTGATTGTAAATTTTGACACAGGCAGACATTATTTTTATGCCAATGTATATTATATATCTCATCAAGTAATTGTCAGTAATTTTGTGCAGTACAAGTATATATATTATATTGAAGTTGGACAGTGATTGTAAATTTTGACACAGGCAGACATTATTTTTATGCCAATGTATATTATATATCTCATCAAGTAATTGTCAGTAATTTTGTGCAGTACAGTTGAACTGTAATTGTATATTTTGACACAGCTAGACAGTAAATTTGTGTATATTATATATATCATCAAATAATAGTAATTTATGCAGTACAAGTATTTATATTGTATTGAAGTTGGACAGTAATTGTAACGTTTGACATAGGCAGTAATTTTGTGCTGATGTATATTATATATCTCAAGTAACAGTCAGTAATTTTGTGCAGTAAAAGTATATATATATACACATTCTATTGAAATTGAGACTGAAAAGGGAAAAGATTAAGAAGCAACTCTTCAAAGTGATGAGCTATATCAGTGTTAGTATTGAATGACATTACAGGAAGATAATCAGTATTGAAATATATTACTGATAATTTTGATTTTGATTGTTAATTTTTATATGTTCTATATTTAGAAAGCTGGTGACAGTATTGTTCTTGTCAAAATTTGGTATCACTGATATAGTGTCCTTGTTAAATTTTGTCTTTTTTCAATGTGTAGTATATATATATATGATCAGAAATTAAGGTTATAGAGGTCGCAGATTTAACACTAGTAGATTTGTGTTTAGACTATTGTTTTGTTTAATGTTTACATTGTATTAATATTTTGCACAATTTCTTGGGATCTTTCAGTCATTGTTATTGATATTTGTAAGTATATGTAGTATTTCTTGAAAAGTTTCTCTGTCTTTTTCCTGCTGTGCTTGTTTGTTTTCATATATAGACCAAATCTTGCTTTTGAAACAGGATGTGCTTTAGGGTAAGACAGTGAGGTCAATGTGTTGCTCGAATCCTCCACAATTCAATCAAAGTTTTCAGCGCAAGGACACCCAGTCATCATCATATCATCATTAATATAATTGTAACATTTTGGTATAAATTTTGTTACATTTTTTTATATATTAATATTTTAATTATTTTGTTTTCTCCTTTTAGAACAATTATATAAAAAAATAATATATTGTAAAAACATAATAATTGATTATGACATTGAGTATAAGATTGTTGACTATTGAGTGTGTTATGTTAATCACAACAGTATTGGCTTGATAATATTGTCAGTGATTGTAAACTTGATAGATCTCATAATTATCTAAAAAAGAGTACAGAATGCATTGGTAGATTTGATAAGTATTAATAGATACATGGCTGGATATATTGAGCTAAAGAAAGTTGCTGACTTGTTTAGTCTTAAAGATGAAGAAAAGAAAGATGTTTTGACATAAATGGAAAGGAAAAAAAAAGAGAGCTGAAATAGAAAGAGTTGGCGAGAGCACAAAGAGAAGAGAGAAGCGCAACTAGAAATGCTGAAAGAAATTAAAAGGAAGCAAAACCAGACAGAATTTGAAGTTCAAAAAAAAACAAAAAAAAACTGAAAAATAAAAGCTGCAAGTCAAAACAAGGATGACAAAACATAAACTACCAAGCGTGAACATAAAAAGAATATTTATAGGCAAAAAATGAGGAACCTTAAAAAAACTAATGGCATACATAGTTATTTTCAGACTATCTGTAAAACTTTGCAATTACAATGAAGATAGTTGTTCTAATATATGTGTGGTAGCATAACTGGAAAAATGAAAAGATCTGGAATGGAACTTAATAATTATAAAAAAAACAGACAAAGTCAATTATATGATCAATATTCAAGTGGATGAAAATGTGGTTCAGACTTAGGTTTAGTACTATTTTGAATTTATATAAATGATTAATCAAATTTGCATTAGTTCAGGAACAAAAGTAAGATTATTTGCAGACAATTGCATAATATATAGAACAATAAAAACAACTCAAGATACAGAAATTTTTCAAAGAAAAATATATGAATTACAGAAATAAGAATCACATTGGAGCATATCTTTCCACCCAGAAAAATGTCAGTTATTAAGAGTAACAAAAAAAAACTAAAACAAATCAATTCCACTTATCTCATTGATAGCATTGACTCAAGCTCAGTTAGGAATAACCTGCCTAGTGTGCAGCCAAACATTAGGACTCAACAGCCACTATCTTACACAATCATATACATCTGATGGCTTATATTTTCATCCTTTTTTTTTAAATTGGTTTTGCAAAAGTGCATCAGTTGAATAACTTCAACTAATGTTAGAGAGGTTGAATCAGCCTCAAAGCTTGCACTCAACTAATTATGTCCCAACTATTATTCAACTAAACTGAAAAAAAAGGTTATTTCACAAACTCATTCTTCTGATTTTTTTTTTGAATGCCTTTTAACATTCCAAGTTATGATGATGCTTTGTCCAAGGCATTGTAGCACATGAAAAAAAGCAAAACAAGAAAAAGGATGTGCACTGCTGGGTTGTCTACAAATGCACAGACATAACCAACAATTTTGTCTTGGATCAACAATTCAATTGATGACTATACTACTACATCTAGTCCTCAGCTAAAAATCCTCAATTTTTCAAAAATTAATACTATATCCTTTCCTATAAGTATGAAGATGGTCATGGGAACCGATCTTTTTTGAAACAAAAATCCTCAACTACATCCTTTAAACATGAAGATGGCTAAAGAGCCCAGTCTTCACTTTTAAAATTCCTCCATTAATCATTCCTATAAAATCGAAGATGACTAAGGAGTCCAGTCTTCGCTTTTAAAAGTCCTCCGTTAATCATTCCTATAAAATCGAAGACGCCTAAGGAGTCCAGTCTTCGCTTTTAAAAGTCCTCCTTTAATCATTCCTGTGAACGCGAAGATGGCTAAAGAGTCCTGTCTTCGCTTTTGAAAAGTCATAAGCTAAACATAGTAAAGTCATCAATTAAATATGTTTTCTCCGCAACTATTTAGTTGGTCTGCAAGTGCAAATGTTGAATAGTGTGCGTTGCATCACGAGCAGCGATATTTCCTTTGATGGACAGACACCTTCATATGTTTCTTGAGTGTGACTTAATTATTGTTTCAAACGTTTAATCGGAATATAAATGAAGACGTCTAACACAGTTATACATCCATATGAATTTCTTTTTTAAGCACTCAAAGAATGATTTCACTGGGAATTGCAAATACATTTTGATCCAAGTGCAGAGAAAAAAAAACTGCGAATTATCACACATTTGTACACAAACGTTTGTAGATATCCTCATTACAATTAAATAAAGATGTTTCAAAACATCACTGGTTACATCACTTCACAATGTCTCAAGTGGATGAGAGATGAGCGTGATACAAACGACACAAATCCAAACTGTTCCTGCACAATCATATACATCTGATGGCTTATATTTTCATCCTTTTTTTTTAAAAATTTGTTTTGCAAACGTGCATCAGTTGAATAGCTGGAGCCCAATAAAAAGTTTCAGGCTTGCATTTTCGGCTGACTCCTGTTTCGCACTTGTTGACCTACAGCTTCATTTTGATGAACTGACTGCAACGTATTTGTTTTTCGCTAGCGTCGTGTTCAAGCTATTGAAGGTGGTCTACAAGCAGCCGGTTTGAGGGCTGAATCAGCCTCACAAACTTCGCACTCAACTAATGTCGAGTGGGTTGAATCAGCCTCAAAGCTTGCACTCAACTAATTATGTCCCAACTATTATTCAACTGAACTGAAATAACCGGTTATTTGACAAACTCATTTTTCTATGATATTTGTATAATGCCTTTAAACATTCCAAGTTATGATGATGCTTTGTCCAAGGCATTGTAGCACGTGAAAAAAGCAAAACAAGAAAAAGGATGTGAATGAGAGATGAGTGTGATACAAATGACAATCCCAAATGTTCCTGCACAATTATATACATGTAATGGATTAAATCCTATTTTTTACATTTGTTTTGCGAATGTGCATCAGTTTAATATCTGGAGCCAATAAATAGATGCATCATGAGTGGCAGCATTTCCTTTGGTGGAAAGGTTTATACTGATTGTTCATTGAATGTGATAGAGTTAGGATTTTTTGCATGCCATTGTATATCATATCACATGGAATAGTTGATTTTTTTTTCCACATTAACTTCCAACATGAAAATATAATTCACATTTTTACACACCTTAGAAATGAAACAGTTTAAGAGTATTCAAGTCAATTTAATATGTCATTATATTGCACATACTCACAAGAAACCATGAATGTTTTTTTGTCACACTATCACACATTGAAGAATTGAAACAGTTTATTTAGTTGAAGATCTATATGAAGTCAAGTCAACTTGTTTATGCAATAGTACATCATATCACTGTAAATTGTAGATCCTTTTTTTTTGTCCAATTAAGTACTGGGGTGTAAAGACCATGCACATTAACACATAGTTGCATTTGTAAATAGCAATTGTACAACATAATAATGTTTAGCTACAATAGTAACTTGAATCATCCCAATCTCCAAGTGGCAAAGTGAAAGTTGATGGTGATGCACAACTTTTCATTTTTGTGTTTGAATTCCATATTTAGAATACATTACTATTGAATTAATCCAAATGACAAAGAATCCAATTTCATTACAGGTTGAAATATATTTACATTTGTACAGTTAGAATTATTTCAGAGCAATTCAATTTTTCTGCAAAAATTAATAGGAACATCCACATATTTTATCTGAAATTATGGTATATCACTAAGTTTAACCAATGAAAATTCAGTTACTTTCATAACTAGACACTATTAAAACAAATACAATACAAATTTCTTTAACTAGGCAGGTGAACTTACAAGTTGTGTGTGAAGTGAAGTTGTTATGTGTTTGTGAAGTAATTACTGACATCATAATATACAAAACAAATACAGGAACCATGCATACATATACAACATACAACTAATGCAGGATATTTAAAGTATCATGCACATACAACATACAACTAATGCAGGATATTTAAAGCAACATGCACAAACAACATACAACTAATGCAGAATCATCACTTTACAAAAAATAAATGCTGTGAAGTATAAGAATATTTCTTACCTTATTGTGACTATGGCTCCATTTGAAGAAATGGCAGATGAACTTAAGATAAAACATGTTGATCATTTGTAGATCGGTAGAGTCTTTTCACAGTGAGAGAGACGTTTAATGTTCCTTCTGTAGCCTTGAAATGTTCATCCTTTTTCCTTGACCTCATGTTTAATTGACCGTTTAGTCTATAAGTGAGTTAATAAAAATGCACTGTTTAACAAATACATCACATTTAAATGCATAACCTTTAAATGCAATATTGATAAAATTAGTGCATTTTAATATGTGGCAGTTTCTAATCTCTTCATTCAAGAAGAGCTTTTTCTGTCTCAGACTTAATGTTTAAAAAGAATGTGTTTTTTAGTGATGGTCATTTTGTTTTCAAATAATAGTCATACTATCTCACTATGTGATGGAAAAATAGAAAAGGTTTATGAGACTTCATGGTATTTTAATGTCAATTTTTTTATGTATCTCTCTTTGATAGGAAGTATAGTGGCTGAGCAGTAACACACTTAGCTTCTGAAGTTGAAGTCCCAGGTTTGAATCCTGATATTTTAAATTTTGGGACCTTTGGGTACGTCAAGATTCTACCCAACTCTAATGGGTACCTGACATTAGTTGGAGAAAGTTAAGGCGGTTGGTTGTTGAGCTGGCCACATGACACCCTGGTTAACTGTGGGCCACAAAACATGACCTTTACATCATCCTTCCTATAGATCGCAAGGTCTGAAAGGGGAACATTTTTTTAAATAAGAAAATCACATTCAACTTTTCATTTGGCTATATACATAAATGTGCCACGAAGAATGAAGCAAATTGCTTATTTTAAATTTCTAGGAAGTAATGCAGTCTAACGTGAGTTCATTAATTTGTGTTTTTAACCCAACAGCTCCAACTTTTAGGTTTTGAAATGCTATCCAATTAAACAAAAGGAGGTAACTAATTTTTTTTAAAAATAATAATTAATAAAAAAAATGTAAATAATACAAACAAAATAAATAAATTACATAAACAGAAAAATATAGCTAGTTTTAAAATACTTCAAATATCAAAAGTATAAGTACACATTTTAAAAATATCTAATTTCACAAGAAGGCCTTATAAGCTACCCTATCTAGACTTTTATTTAAAATATTTTTAGAAAAACAAAAGACTATACAGATCTGGCTTAAGTTTTGTGTTTTGGTTCTAAACTAGCTCTTATTGTCTGAAAGTTTAAGAAACTATTGCTAGGGTCCTAAAAAAATACATCAGAATTAGGCTCCTATTGTAAAAACAATGCATCTTAAAGTAAAAGCTCTTGGGTTATAGTGTAAAAAAATATTTATTACCTTGATATGTAGATCACTAGATAAACTTTATGACAATAAAGTTGACAGTGGAGAATCAAGGCATCAGTGAAGAATCAGTGCACAATGATTGATCCACTAACCTCCAGATCAGTAGCATGTAGAGTCTGTCTTTAAAAAAAAAAACTTGAATGTTGAAACAAATTTACAAATTGAAAGAAAAATGTCAATAATCTAAAAAAAAAAAAAAAAAAAAAGGAAACAGTAATAGCCCTTGCCCAAGTGTATTACTATATATATACTAGACATATTTTACCCGCGACCCGCGGGTCTTTATTTGCTTATTACTGTCGATATAGTTTTTTAAAACATTTAAACGAAATAATAATGTAATAAATAAAGCGAATGTGTAAATGTAAAAATAGTATGAATGAAGCCATCAAATCAAAATAGCTAATCTACTTAAATCCATTTTTTCAAATTAAAACATTTGCTTGTAGGCCTACATATATTTGATTAAAATTTGAAATGAATAGACTTAATTTTGTATGTTCATGTGTTAAAGTATAAAGTAGATCTTGAGGTAGACATAGATCTAGATCTAGACTAATCTAGAGTTAAAAATTGGCTTTTATAGAGTTCATTCTGTGCTGCGCATGCGTGAACTTTTTTCATGAATGAATATAGGCCTATCTCAACATGGCTAAGCAGCTTTAGCGAACAGCGAACGAATGTATTAAAAATGCTTTAGAAACACAAATTTAAATGTTAATTTGATTAAAATATGAAATGAATGGACTATAATTAGTATGTTCATGTGTTAAAGTATAAAACTATCTTTGCAAAAAAAAAGTTTTATCATCTTAGAGTTCAATAAGAGTTTTAGACCTAGGCATAGACTATAACGAGCTAATGTAAAAATGCTTTTGAAACACAAATTTGAAGGTTCATTTTATTAAATAATGAAATAAATAAACTATATTTTGCATTTTCATGTGTCAAAAAAAAAAAATAAGTGCAAAGTTTAGTTCTAAAAATTAGATCTAGATCTAAATCCTTTCGATCTTTTCTCATGTCAACATTGTAAACATCGCCTAGATCCATAAAATACTATAGCTGTAATAGAGCTGGTCTTTTTTTTTTTTTTTTTTTTGAGGGTCTTAAGTTTGTTTTAGGGCCACAATACATACACTACGGTCTAAGTTGGTACCCAAGGAACATTTCTGCCAAGTTTTATCAAGATTTTATTTCTATACTGGAACATACATACATACATACGCCAAACATTCTGCTTTATATAATATATATATATATATATATATATATATATATATAATAAAATATCAACCTTACAAATCAGAAGGTAAGTTATTATAAAAATGTATGCACCATTCAAACAGTAAATGTGAAGCAGCTCTTGTGTGGTTGCAACTACACCACCTTATTAAAAGTTCACATTTTGGTCCTAATTTGTTAACTTTAGAAGAAAACATGTAGCTTATAAACCTAAAACTAGAGCAATGTTTGAAAATTTTCTGGCCAAACAACCCATGGTTAACCAATGGCCATAGAAACAGTTGAGCTTGACACTATCTGACCAATGATCACTTGGTCTGAAACATAAAACTAAAATGTTATTTAACCTTGGTTAGGCCAATAATAGAATATGCATCCTCTGTTTGGGACCCCTCAACTCAAGAAAACATTAAGAAACTGGAACAGACACAAAATAGAGCAGTGAGATTCACAACAAACAAATATTCACATTTGACTAGAGTAACACCTTTAGTAAAATCACTAAATTTAGAAAGCCTTCAGGACAGAAGACTCAAAAGTAAAGTAGCAATTATACATAAAACACTGAACCATAATCTTCAAATACAAAAACAAAATTTAATAAAATACTCTGAAAGACACAAAGATAAAGGCACATTCCTCATCCATATGCTAGGACAAATTTGTACAAATACTCTTTCTTCCCTAGTGCTATTAGAGCATGGAATGGGTTGCCTGAGATAGCCAGGAAAACCAGTGACTTGGCAGAATTTAAGTCATTGGTTAATATGCATGACTAAATGCATGACGCGTAGGACGTAATCATCTTCTTTTTTGAAGTAAC
Organism: Biomphalaria glabrata; assembly: GCF_947242115.1. Taxonomy (NCBI): domain Eukaryota; kingdom Metazoa; phylum Mollusca; class Gastropoda; family Planorbidae; genus Biomphalaria; species Biomphalaria glabrata. The sequence continues at coordinate 49,943,178 of NC_074715.1, read as the reverse complement.
GTCTGTATTATATAAGATAAGATAAGAAAGGTGTACACACTGTTTGGCAGAGTGACTTGGCAATGAAGACTTGTGTATCTTAGGGGTGCACTGCTGATAGCTGATACCCTGAAAACAGTTTGTGATTACATAATCTTATTTGATTGACCTAAATTTTGTAAATTAATAAATGCCTTTTAAAATTATATTAGTTATGATGATGCATTGTCCAAGGCTAAGAAATGCATCAAATAACAAAGATAGTTATCTAACAAAATAAATACCTATAGCTTTTAATATTTTCTTCTTTTGTAAAATTTGTGTGGTGAATGAAAATAAAACTTTGTACTCACTGTGTAGCCATCTTCATAGTGTTGACAAATGAACCAGACAGACCATTAGACATTTGTTGATATGCAGTTCAGGGTTATGCTAACGAAATCTAAGGCTTGACCAAAACACAGAAAATAGTTCAGAATAATGTTTAAAAAATTTGAATAAATTGTTTCAGAATTAACTGTTGAAGAAAAAAAATGTCTTACTTTGGCTTTGAAAGCTTTAATTCATACAAATGCCAAAGAGAAAACTGTAATCATCTGATAGCAGATTACCAAGGAATAGTAGTTGCTTGGATAGGATGACAAATTGGTACTGTGGGCAACAGAATGTTTGCTTGTTAAGATTCTGAAATATGGAAACATCATATACTGAATTAGAATATTTCTTAAAATACACTATCTCATGATATTAAAATAACATTGTTATATAATAATAGTAAAATAATATATTTAATTTAACTTCCATTATCTTTTTTGTAAAATGTGTGTTTTGAATGAAATTAAAACTTTGTACTTACAGTGTAGCCATCTTCATAGTGTTAAGAGATGAACCAGACAAACCATCAAACATTTGTTGATATGTAGTACAGGAATATGCTAAGCAAATCTGAAGCTTGACCAAAAACACAGAAAAATGTATAACAAGTTATTATTTTTAACATGCAAAGATAAATTATTTTAGAATTAGCAGTTAAAGAAAAGAAAAAATTAAGTCTTACTTTGGCCTTGAAAGCTTTAATTCATAAAAATGCCAAAGAGAAAACTGTAATCATCTGATAGCAGATTACCAAGGAATATTTGTTGCTTGGATGACAAATTGGTACTGTTGGCAGCAGAGAATGTGCACTTGTTAAGCTGATTAAATATGGAAACTTGAAATAGAAAATCTCTTAAATACACTATCTCATGATATTTAAAATAACATTGTTTCTATGAAAACAATAGTTAAGCCTATAAGTATTGCATGGTTTGACTATGTTAAATAAGATATGAAGGAAAAATACTTGCCCTATAATTAGACTTCCCATGATGTTTACTTCTAGTTTCAATTACTTCATTCATATATTTACCTGGCCTGTCTGTTTACAGCTTTGGCTTTTATCTTCCAGGCTAGTAGTTGATTAGTAATCAATACTCAACATCTTGAACTGATTAAAAAAACAACTACAAGGTAAATAAATAATTGTATAATTACACATTAAGATGCAATTATTATCATTTGAATTCAACCAGATATCAAGTAGCTGAGCATTTAAACAAATAAATGGCATCTAATAAAAAATTGCTTAAAAGTATCCACTATACTATATGAAGGTTATGAATGAGTGACACATTCTTTAATACAAATGGTATGGATGTGTAGGCCTGCAGTATTTCGCTTTACTATGCAGTCCAAGTGGTGCAATGCATATTTCGCCAAAAATGAACAACTTACGATTTAGAATCTAAGCTAGTAACTTATAAGGCTCGTCTTCAAGTCTGAAGATTAATGAGGAATGCAGTATTTCTCATGGCTACGCAGCTCCAGCTGTGACCTACATATTATCCAGGGCAAGCATAGCCATTGTAAACTAGTAACTAGTTAAGGCAGCATTTTTTCTTAATAGAAAGGATTTACATTATCTTTTTTTTTTTTTACACATTTATCATTTAGATCTAGAATGTTGTAAGATCTAATCTAGATCGACAAGCCAATGAGCCTTACAAGGCATACAATTTACAAAAAAAAAAAAATATTTTTCCAAGTTTTGCATAATCTCTAAGCTGGTTTAAGCACAAAAGCTGATTATTTAATCAGTAACAAAGCCTTCAAAGAATTACATTTTTGATAATTTGACAGCTAGAACTAGATCTATTTCTAGAATCTATCTAGATCTAGAATCTAACATGTCTACTATTATTATAGTATTATCTAGGTCTAGAGTGAGATAGCATTGATCATTGATAATGATAAATCTAGATCTATAAATATAGATTATTCTACAATTTTAGTATTATATTATAGGTAGGTACTTTGACATCCTTACTCTACTGACCTATAAACTAGCTGCTATATAGTTTTGAAACAACATGGCTAGACTTCCAAAACCATGGTGTTAGTTGATTGTTGTTTTTACATTTGCTTCATTTTTAAAATCCCTCATGCTAATCTTAAAGGAGGATTCCTAAGCTTTTGAATGATACCACATTGTCAACAAATGAAAGTCGTGTTTATTTACAGTAAAGTCATAGGTAAGAATGATTTTGCATTTAATATCATTTTTACGCAAGCTTGGTATTGTTTATATTGAATTTAGACCTAGATTTATGCTTAAAGTTTGTTATTTCATTATTTTTTAATGAAATTTTGTCCTCCAAAATTAAAAAAACTTCCCCTAACATGTTATAAATGATGCCAAATTAGGCTATTTTTCAAAACGGGTAAGTGGAAAAAATACAACTACAATTACAATCTATGACTATAGTATTAAAATGAATATTTCTATTATAGAATAGTGTTAGAAATCTTTTTTTTTCTATTCTTAGGTACACAAAATATAAAAGGAAATCAGCTTATTAAGGCAAGTTTGGGCCCATCCTGACGATGTTAAATGAAGTCACTCCATGATGCAGCGACATGTGGCGCCAGACATTAATTCTCGTTAATATGAAGTATAAATGATTTATGCATTGTTTAACAGCTTATCTTTGATCAACTTTGTGAAGAGAATGCTATCAAGGTGTCATTTTACATTTTATTTATAAATATTATAAAGCTGAGGAAGTTTCTACCAAAAGGCATTCTAGAAAAAGGATTGAAGTCAATTTTCAAACAATTGAATTAGCTGTGAATTAATGTTAGCTGCATGAGAGGTGAAATAATCAAATTAAAAACCATATAATGGGGTAGATGTGTTTCGAATTTCAAGCTTCTATCTATTATGGTTATAAAGTTATGACTGAGATAAAGATGAAAATTCATTTTTTCAATCACATGACATTTTCTATAGTCCATTTTTCTACATATAAAACGGCATAACTTTGCTCCTATATAACATAGAAAGATGAATTTTGTATCATTGTAAACCTCTCAGCAAGCTCTACATGACTATGTAATTATAGATCTATTATTCTATATTTATTTTGAATTTTTGTCAAAGTACCTACCTATAGCCTATAGGTCTAAGTCTATTTATATAAGCTAGATCTAGAAAAGATCCTTTATTTTAAGTTTACTACTAAGACTAAGATTCTTTGAGTTTACTATATTTAGTATATTAACTAAGACTAAGGCTAAGTTCATTATCATAATAATTAAAATGTTTATTATAAACTGATAAGTAAGTTCAAAGTTGCTTCGGTAACTAGCGCATCTGTAGAACTTCTAAAAGTGAAGTGTAGATCTGGATCTACAGTCATAGATTATTTAGATATAGAAGTCTAGATATATTATATATCTATCTCTAGAATAGAATCTATATTTAGATCTACATCTACATGTAGATTCGCTAGATATTAATATTATAGATCTAGATACTCAAACTGGAAAGATCTTTATTCGATAGAGAAGAGATGTGTAGCAGACGTAGATCTAGATAAGATATGTGGTAATTAGATCTAGAATCTAGTTCTTAGAAGACACTACAAACTTACCTCAGCCGAAGATAGCAAGAGATGACACTGCAGGGGACATAGCGAGATAGATAATAGGAGCGTCGCAACACACTAGTTCTGCTCACATTCACCGCCGGTGACCCAAGCCAATAGGCTGTGTGCCAAAACTTATTCTTCATCTAAAAGACACGGGATTGGTCAATTTATCCGAGTTACATATGCCTATGTAACATTCATAACTAGAGTAGACCTCTGCCTAGTAATAAATTAAATTTAAAAATCTTTATCTAAATGTTTATAACACTCGATTAAGATTTTTTTTTCACACAAAAAAAATCTAAATTCTACAACAGAAAAAAAAAAGGGAGGGTGTACACACTTTTACGTTTAGTTGCAATGAAACAAAAGATCGCTTAAATTACGATGACCCGTCTCCCCTCAAGACACACACAATTAATCTACTAAACCAGTGGTCGGCAAATTCGCCATCCAAAAAGAGAGAAATATAAACAGCACAAAATTGAAGTTAAATCAAAGTAATAGTAGCCCTAGAGATATTTTTAGTTGACATAATTAGGATTTAAAAGTAGGCTACAATCTCGCGACTACCGGTACCTTGGCTTAGGTTGGAGGCCTACATCAAATTAAACTTAGTATCATACCAGCCTTGCAGGATCCACCTAATGGCAACATAAAAAAATAATTAAGATCCCCAAAACATATTTAGCAATGACATATTAGGACTTGTAAATGGCCGATATCTTAGATATAGATTGGCCGGCTAGGGTTTAATTTGTATTGTTTTGTTCTCTGCGCACTACGCGGCACATCCGAGCAACAGAGTGTCTTTGCCTGTGTGCTGTTGTCAAAGACTGTATTTACGTCATCTCTTAGCGTCATTGGCTACCGATAGATGATTGTTCAGCATGGCACAGAGACTGTGTGTGGTTTCTTGCTGTTTGTAGTTTTGTACATTTGTTGCCCCTTTCAACTAGGAACGAGATCTACCTTTAAGGTGTGAGCTAGAGATTCGACCAGGGCTAGGTCCAATATTTTGCTGTGTGATTCGCTAGGATGAAGGCGCTAGATCTTGCCAAGGAGTGTTGATTCCCCACTTTCCCCATAAATTTATATTTGCACAAGAAAGTCACCAGAAAGCAATAAGCAATAAAAAAAACTAATAATGTAAATGAAATTAACAATAAGTTCCTGGTCGCGTGGTATGTGCTTTGAACTGTAGTCTCGGTTGTCCCTGGTTCGAACCTTGAATGCCGCCATCTCGCGCTGCCATGGGAGGTTTGGGTTTGCAACTTGTAATGAAATGTAGTTTTTCGAAACCCAATTTGGCGCCCTCTACGAACGATCGTCTGCCCCATAGCCCCCCCCCCCCCTCAGCACGCCACTGTTTGCAAAGGGCTATAAATCTGTTCTATTTGCATAATAGTTGCTTGTGTACTTGTTACTTGTTTGAGTAATGAGTATTGGAATGACCGCATGCCGAAGGCGATCGTAATGGAGGATGACGTAACAGAGATCCTCCCCCCCCCTCCCCGAGGCGCTATAAAGATAAAATGAGACAAATGAATGAATGCATATAATTAGAGTAGCGCTATGAGCACATCACTAAATTTAGGGTCCCTCCGGACAGAAGGCTAAAAAGTAAAGTAGCAATAATAGGCCTACATAACACTAGCTGTACCATAATTTACAAACACGAAAGGTCATCTGACGTCATCGAGAAGTCCATATAGATTAATTATTTAGAAATTTAACTCGTAAAGCGCTGATTGTAAGTGTGTATGTGTTTCGTGTGTGAATGTTGTTCGTAGTTGCATCTTAATTATTATTGTTACAGTCGTTACGCTGAGATGGTCCATGCTAGTAAATAATGGACCTCATTCACCAATCGTAAACAAACAACATTTAGTCACGTGATCTTATTGAGAAAACAACAAAACAAACAGTCACGTGACAACCATCATGAATTAAACATTAGATCGTAAATTATATAGAAGAGATAGAGCACCACGTGGCTAAATGTTGTTTGTTTATGATTGGTGAATGAGGTCCATTTCCATTTGATTGGACCAATACAAATTATCTTATCTGAAAACAAAACAAAATAAAAGACCCAAGGTTAAAGCAAATTCCTCGTTCTATCTAGCACCAACTTTTAAAAATGCCCCTTCTTTCCTAGTGCTATTAGAGCATGGAATGGGTTGCCTGAATCAGCAAGGAAAACAAATGACTTGTCAGAGGACACATCTGACCAGAGGTTGATGTGCTGTTAATGAGCAGAAGACCACATTTGCAATAGGCCTACTTATCCATACCCGCCCCATCTCTTCATATGTGTGTGGAGGAAAAAAAAAGAGGGTGGGAGTCTGCACTACGAAATTGAGACGGAGGTCGGTCTGCACGACTGGTTTAAAGTCCCCGAGATTGTTGGCGCCTATAGCTGGATCTCAGCGAGTTCAAGGTCAGGTCTAAGCTAGGTTTATCAATAACATGCTACAATAGGAAAAGAAAGGGAGAAAACAACAAAAGAAAAACATGTACAAAATCGTTAGGAAGCATAGATCTAACTAGCCCTTTTAAAAAACTGAATTTGTGGAACTACTCGATGTTAGCCAACATGCGTTCTCCCCCTTGATTTTAGTATTAAAAAAAAAAAGTATCCCTTTCAGACTTCCCATTTATATGTCAGATGATGTAAATGCCATCTGTTTTCAGGGCCTGATTTAAGGGAGGTCAGAAGGGGCTCAAGCCATCACCACACACACACAAACACAAATATATATAAAAAAAAAATATAATCGAATTATGACGAGTCAGTAACTTTCAATTTTTTTTTGGTCAAACATTTTATTCGCATTTTTACCACCTACACTTTAAATCTTACGTCGGCTGGCAACATTGTCGTGATTAAGAAGTGCCCGCTTGTTGCATGCTCATGAGTCATTGATAATAACAATATGTAGGCTAAATGTAGCTCCAGATTTACGGCAGTGCGACTACCAAAAGCCTTACCATCCACAAACTCATGACTATAGGCCTACACTTTTTAAAACTAAAATATATATTTAAAAAATATTGTTTTTTTTTAGATTAAAAGTAACAGTAGGCCAACTATTTCTTTATTCTAAAATATGGCATCCTTTTGGATATAAGTACTGGTATTGTTATTCATAATAATCATAAGTGGATCTTTTTAATGCTTTTCAAAAAAGTGTTGGGGTCTCAACAAAAACCTGCCCTGGGCCTCCACATATTTTAATCCGGCCATGTCTGTCACTGAACGAACACACGTAACACATACAACAATAGGAGCTTGCTTACCAAGGGGAATAACTCTACATACAAACACATACACATCAATACAATGTCAACATCTCTCTCTCTTCTTCTTCTCTCTCTCTCTCTCTCTCTCTCTCTCTCTCTCTTTCTGGCTATCTTTCTCGTCTTCTGTTATGTTTTGATGCTAGTATCCTCCCAGTGTCGGCCCTAACAATTACAGGGCCCTATGCGAAACGGATTGCGCGGGGCCCAGTCTGGGCAGGAATAAGCCTGTCAAAATTAAGATTTTGTATTAGAAAATACATTCATCTTTACAATAAATTTTTATTAAATGAAAGCTTGGAATGCCGTTTTTTTTTTATATCGCGCATAGCATTGGCACTTTGAAATGACAATTTTATCAATTTTTCAGGAGATTATTTATGAGTTTTCAGGACATTTCAATAATTTTAGATTTTCGTATATTTTGCAATTAAAGGAGTTTTCCAGGAGGTCTTTCCCTCTCTATTTTTCTTTTTCTCATTTTCTCTTTTTCCAAGTCTTAATAATCTCTTTCTTATTCTCTCTTTTCTTTCTCTCTTTTCACTCTTTCTCTTTCTTCATCTCTCTTTTCTTTCTCTCTTTTCACTCTTTCTCTTTCTCCATCTCTCTTTCCTACTATCTCTTTCTCTCGTCGTTGTCATCATCTGGTAAGCTTTTCAGGCCATTTGTCATTTGAGCCACTTTCTCTCTTTTTTTCCTCTCTCTTTCCCATTCTCTCTTTCTCTCTCTTTTTTCCTCTCTCTCTTTCCCTCTCTCTCTTTCTCTCTCTCTCTCGTCGTAGTCATGACCTGGTATACTTTTCGCGCCATTTGCCACGTGAGCCATTTGTCGATAAACTCCTTGTCCGAACCTCATTCACCAATCGTAAACAAGCAACATTTGGTCACGTGATCTTATTGATAAAACAACGGAAAAAAAACTGTCACGTGACAACCATCATGAATGTTTAATTTAATGAGATCGTAAATTATATAGAAGAGATAGAGCACCAAGTTAACATTATTTGACGAACAGGCGTGACCCTGGAGCTCCAGACCGTTCTCAGACACCACTAGCTACAAGCGGCCGGAGACTGCGCAGACCACGGGGAATTTCTTCCTGTTCCAATTCTGTAACAGCCACAAAGGACCGCCACTCCAGCCACGGGTCTCTAATGACGGCCCCATGCGTGGAACGGCGTGTCGGACTTTTTAGACTGGGACGGGGTTGGAGTCAGGTGTACCTTTCATTCTCAATCTGGAGAGTTTAAAAAAAACAATAAAAAACATTTTTAACTCTTTCTTTCGTAATTGACGATACCATCGTTGATTTGACCTCGTTAAATTAAATTAATGTTTAATTTTATAAACTTTTATACCAAATAAAACAATTTCTGATAACAACCATAAAGGTTATTGAAGCTTAATCATAACAGGGGACTGAAATAGTAATGAGCAAAAGGAAAAATTCCTCAAAACATGGAAAAATAATTACGGAGAGAAAGAGTTAAAGAACATAAAAAATAAAATAAAATAAAAGGACAGAAGAGAGGCTACCCGCTGTTCGCCAATCTGCCTCCACTAAGATTTCTACCGAGGCGCCACCTTAAGGCCAGGGGGATCTGGAATTAACTCGGTGTCGTGGCGCCTTTATTGACCTCCACCTATCCCTTGGTCTGTTAGCCCGTTGGGGCATCACTAATAATCGGTCAACCGTTTTCCTCCATCACTCTCTGTCCTTCGCTTTGAATGAAAAACAGGCCCGTCCATTTTTTTATGCTGTTTACTAATCGCTTTCTCTGCCTCTTTTTCCTGGTACTGTTCCTTGAAGGAAGGACTTTGCAAGCACTGCAGTCTTGCCAATGTTGACCTTATTTTGACGAGAAACTCGTGCGCTAATGGACACACGCGATGGCTGTGTAGAAGCACTTCTGGGCTGTATGACACGTTCCGGGGGTTGACTGCATACGCTCGGTACTAGATGGACACATGAAATGCGTATAGAAAGATATGGGTATCCAAAATCTTACAGTAATAGCTAGCGAAGAGTGTGCTAAGTTATGGACCTAAATTTAGATCTAGAATCTAGACTTGGGGGGGGGGGGGGATACAGATCTAGATACAATTGTTACGAAAATACGGCTACATGTTAGAAGTAGATTTAGTTTTCTTTTTTTTTTTTAATCACCATCTAGATATATTAAAATTTTTTGTTAAATTTTTACATTGTATGTTCTAGTACCGGTATCGTAATATTATTGGGTTGGAAAGATTCCATGTCTCTTGCAAAGCAACACTACGTATGCAAAGAGATCTCAAGCCATTAATAACCTTGACCTTGTGCTAGTGCTAGTAGGGAAGAGAATAAGGTCATCAGACGTCTACACATCCACGCAGACAACTCTTGTTCCTGTCAAGTCTGAGTGTCAAGTTTTAGTGACGTCGCTGGGGGTGGAGGAGGTAGAACATACCAACCAGGGAGAAGATACCAAATTTATAATAAATGTCTTAAAATGGTTTTAAAAAAATGAAATAAAAAAAAATCGGCACACAATTTGTATATGTGTACCAATCAATGATTGTAAGTAATTAGACAATTAGGTAATGTACCGATCCATGATTGTAGGTAGTGTTGTCAATCAATCAGTTCTAGTAGGCAATAATTATTAGTTTTGGTTGATTAAAAAAAGGCCAAGATTTGATCTGGAATAGTTTATTTTGGGAAAGGGGTGATAGGCTAAGACCATTAACTTATTGCACGGAAGACCAGTCATAGAGACCCCTCTGATTGCGAGTCGTCGTGGTCTACATTACACCACGATGAAGTTTTGCACTGAGCCGACAACTGCGCTGATCGCGAAGGACCCGCTCGGGAAAAAAAAGCCTTAGGACCTCTCCGTGACTTACACTTCCCCCCCCCCCACGCCCCATGTCAGCGCTACCAAAAAAAAAATCTAAAGCAGACGATGAGATTACGTCATAGACAGTCGAAATGGTAGACCGGCAGACGTCTATGGCGCGGGATGAAATGTAAGACTAAGACGGAACTGTTCCAACCGAACTGGACACTACGTCACAGTATAAATGTCGACACAGGGGAAGGTGGGTGGGTGCGCTATGACCTACACCCTCCCCCCCAAGCTCCATTTTGTTTTATTTGCTCTAAAAACGCCAAGGGGGATTAGTACCTGTGTGGTAAAGCACTTGACCTCCCGAACCAAGGGTTCTCAGGTTAGAATCTCTGAGCACTGGTATTTTTAGTTTCGTGATCTTTATGAGGGCACTGTGTCTGCCCAACCGTGACCTCCGTGACCGGCCCAACTGAGTACCTGGCATTAAGGAGAAGTGTGTAACCTGTGTTATAG